>NW_027498529.1:0-104537 GCF_021521415.1 Bidens hawaiensis
AGTTCGAAGTATACAGTCAGTACATGGGTTTGTTTTGGAGGGTCGACCTTTGAGGTTAGAACCTAATAACACAGCCGAGTTTTTTTAAGAATTATTTATTTATTGTTGTATATATTTAATAAGTTAATGTATTGGAGTGTTCTTGCAGAGCTTGTTTTGGGACCACAAAGTATTGTCATGCATGGCTTAGAAGCATGGTATGCTATATCAATAAATTGGTTTTGTCAGTTTACTTTGTTTTTTCTAACCCGCCTTTATTAAAAATTTGATCTTGTTTATGCAGCCTTGCACCAATCCTGATTGCTTGTATTTGCATGAGTTCGGATCACAAGAGGATAGCTTCACTAAAGATGAAATAATATCTGAATACACAAGGTATACTGTTATCGAACATAGTAGTCAAAACAGCAGAGTGCAAAGGGCTTGCTTATCATCTAGACTCAAGTTAAAAAAAGAGCAATAATAGGAACATTTTAAAATTATATAACAGTCATCACAAATTTAAAGTACATAAGCAAAGATAATCTTGATTGCATATGACTACCCTACGATTCTATAAATTTACATTGAATTTAACTCTCTGCATAGAATGATACATTACTGCAACATAGTTATAACCAAATATTGGAAGGAATAGTAGCTTCATAGTGCAAGTGTGCAACTGATTAATGTCTGAAGCACCCCTTGATTCAGAGCTGAAAATTTGCTTGAGTTTTAATGATAGAGGTCCAGTAGATCCGATTATAGTGGTTATAGTGGTTGCTTTAACATGTAAGCAAAACAGAAGATAAGTGACAATCTAGAACAATCGACTGAAAGGAACATTATTTAACAATTTTAAGAACATTATATAAGATAAAATAAGTGAAGCGACACATCTTAGTTTTGTTTTGGCTGGTAATTGAAATGAGACTATGGTATTGAATATTGATATGGCTCCATGTTTTCTTGATTCTTGATGGTTTTTTTGACATGAATTTTGATCAAAATTGTTGCCATAATTACTAGTATTTTGGAAAACATTTAGTTCACATTGCAGTATCTCGTATCATGGTTGAAAGAGTTTTGATATTTTGAGATGGTTGTTGGATGCCTACAAATTTAATTTTCCAAGACATGGTTGTGAGTATCATTCTAATTTATAGGTAAGCTGTGTTTTGTTTGACTTAGGTTAAAGGAGTAACACACTTGGAACCGAACAAAGTCTTGTTCATGTTCGTTCGTATAGCATTAAACTTGTTCACGTCAGCTAACCGAACAAAAAATTTTGTTTGTGTTCAGTTGTTAAGGAATTCAACTTTTTCACGAACACAAACTTACATGCACTATCTAAGAAAAAAAAAGCAACATTCTCAATCCAAAACATTAGACATAATCACCTTAATTAAATATAACATTAAGCAATTGAGATAATAATAATCATAGTTATTAAAAGCGATCGATTTTTGCGCATAGGCACAATTTTCAGGCGAGTAGATGGTAAACAGACTCTTACAAGAAACGCATTTTCATAGGAGAAAAATCCGTTTTTTGTTTTTTATGTTACTTTTGATTTCTTTGGATTGATCATTAACCGATTGATGATAATTACCTAAAAAACGGATTTAGTTAATTTAGTCTGATCTCTGTATATAATTATCGATTATTCTGGTTTCTAATTATCGATTATTCTGGTTTCTGATTGTTTATTTGATTTTCTTATTGTTTACTATTACAATATGCTTCTTATATTATGTTTTTTCTTTGCTTTACTGATTTTAATTTGAAAGATTGCTATAAAATAATTTGCTTTGTTTTACTGATCTGAATTTTAATTAGAAATATCGGCATAAGTAATTTGCTTAGGATATTTTGGGGTTTTGTACTTTTGGTATTGGTTAATTTTTGGTAATTGGTTAATGTTTGGTAATTGAACTATGTTATTCAAGTTTTGGGGGTTTTAAACTTTTGATATTGGCTAATGTTTGGTAATTGAACTATGTTATTCAAGTTTTAGGATATATAATATAATTTAAAATATTTTTTTCATTGTGCGATTTTTTTTCTCAGGCCCTCGCTTTTTTGCACCTTGCGCCTAGGCCCTAGGCAAGGCCTATGTGCCTTGAGTGCACCTAGCGCGTTAGATAACTATGATAATAATAATAATAATAAACATTATTATCCCCCCCAATTACAGTTTTATTCTGATAATGCTAAAGAAGCACATGCTAGATTTGTGTTAGTAAAAGTAAAACTTTATAAAGCAAACACTTAACGAAACTCACTGAACATAAACATTAAAATTATAAAATGTAAATGTTAGGCTGGTTATTTTAAATAAAATACCAAAAATATAAAACAAACATTTAACTAACGAACTTTAAACTGACGAACGTAAACGGACATAAATGAACATGTTACCGAACGTTCATGAACACAAATGAATGAACGTAACGTTTGTTCATGTTCGCTTATTTAACTAAACGAACACAGTTTTTCTTCGTGTTCGCTCATTTAAACAAACGAACACGAACGAACTTTCTGCCGAACGGTTCACGAACTGTTCGCTGAACTTTCGGTTGTTTACACTTTACAGCCCTACACTTGATTGCTATACTGAAATGAAGAAAAAATACAAGTGTAATGATTTTAAGAAAATCTATTTGTTCTTATTACAATTGCGATACTAATCTATTAATCTATATAACAGATATTTTAGATTTACATTATGTAACTTTACAACTGACGAGGCTTCACGCGACTATTTTTTTTATCGATGTTTTGGGATAATCATTGCTAGGGACATTCGGATGAACACATACTTTCAACTTTTCTATTTTAGGAGTCGTTAACACATTATATGCTTTGGTCAAGTTATCACTAGAACGCTCTTTCCGGTTATTTCATTCGTCAACAGTTTTTTGCGTTCACAAATTTATATATATTTCACAAGTTTTTGTTTGGATTCATATATCTTTTGAAGTGAGAGGGAAGTTGTTACACTCATGGTTCAATAAGAGTTACTGAATAAAACATTGGTTACACTTGATAGTTAGAATGAAGTTGCCATGTTAAGATAAGTCATCTACCCTCAAGCATAGGGTTAGATTGGTTTCTAGATACATTTGGACTTTCTTTTAGCTAAAATCATGTAATGATTTATTAGCCCATAATTAACCTAATTAGTGGGTTTTAAAGGGGTAGAGTACAACAAGTTACTGGTGCTACAAATGAATTACAACGGCGTTCAGGGAATATATTACCACCTTCAGCAGATGATTACTCTAGTAACAACACTTCATGGGGAAAACCTGTTGGTAAAACTGCTACAAATGTAAGATATTTTATGTGACTTTGCAATTTGCTTTGAAGTTTTTTGACTTTATTTTGGTTACTCATGTTTTCTTAATTCCGTCTTCTTATTCTAGTCTTGCTTTTTAAAGCTCAAGTTTATATGTTGAGTATGTAAAATATGAACTATTCTTTGTTAGGGTGTACTTTGTTACATTTTAAACATTGATGTAGACTTTATTTATGGTCAACAGGAAACAGTAAACAGTAAAGTGTCCCCACCAAATAGTAGTTCCGGGAGATCTTTGGCTCTTCCTGCAGCAGCCTCATGGTATGCTTTTTCTCGCGTTATATCTAAGCTTGTAAACGAACTGAATTCATGTTTGTGTTTGTTTGTTTAACATCAACCGA
The DNA here is from genome assembly GCF_021521415.1 of Bidens hawaiensis. Classification (NCBI taxonomy): domain Eukaryota; kingdom Viridiplantae; phylum Streptophyta; class Magnoliopsida; order Asterales; family Asteraceae; genus Bidens; species Bidens hawaiensis. The sequence goes on from NW_027498529.1 coordinate 3,682, forward strand.
ACATACAATCGGACTTGGAACAGTTAAACAATTGCGCTTTTATGCCCGCTTGTTAACACTATAAACGAACAATTTACGGACATAAATGAACAAACATAATTTGACATAGATGAATGAACATAACTAAGCGAACACTAATTAAAAGCAAGTATCAGCATAAATCTGATTGTTGGGCCTAAAATATTATTAACTAAGACTAAAAGGTAGTTGACGTATTTTAATAAAAAAAGTAGCGTAATTGTAACAGGCCTAATAAACAAACATAAACTAACTGGAATAAATGAACATAAACGAACAAACATAAATGAATGTTCACAAACGGTCCAATGAATGCTCGGTTTGTTTGCAAGCCTAGTTATATCATTTGTTTGTGAATGGATTGGTCCTAGTTATGTTTTATATTGGACTTGTTTGTGTAGGTTAAATGGGTTGAAAGTTGTCCAAAGTGTGTTGTCAGCACATACAACACATACTTAATCGTGTTATTTTATAAAAAGCTAAATTTAGTTATACAATCTTATGGTTTTCATAAACTTGGTAACACATTAATCATTAAATGAGAACTAAGAAGTCTAAAAAGTGGACATAAAGTGGCTTTGTGTCAACTTGCTCCTTTTGATATAGCCATATACTTTTAGTTATCTAATAATTGATAAGTTTTTCAGGGGAACACGTGCTTCAAATGGTCAACCTTTTGCTTCAAATACCGCGGGCCCCAATGGACCCTCTAAGCAAAAGGAGGACATCTGTACTACACAATCATCTTCACTAGTGAGCCCTTCATCACATAACGAGATGCAAAAGAAACACATTGAAGAAATCCCAACAGTAGATCCAAAAAGTAAAGCAGAACATTTAGAATCTGCAAAACAAGTTATAGCCACAGACCACAGAGAAACCATATCTGAAATACCTGCTGAACATAGCGATCCGTATGCTTCTGATGAAGAACAAATCCACCAATTATCGTCTGACATGTCTGCAATCAGCATCGCTACAAACGATGAATCACATCCACAGGATGATGAGAAACTTAAAGAGTTGCAAGAAGCTGCTGTTAATGAAGTTGAAGCCGATTTGTTGTCTTTTAATAATCAAAGGCTCAATGATCCAGAAGTCGTTACACACAATACTCATACTCATACATACACAGGCTATGTACAGAATACGCCTCAATCTTCTCATATGAACTCTAATATTCCAGTAGTTAATGGCAATTATAGTAAACAGATAGGAATATTTGATGATACAGTTACAGTTACACCTCTATCAAACGGGGATCATAAAACCGACTTGGATTTAGGGGAGAAAAGTATAATATCTAATATTTTGTCAATGGATTTTGACCCATGGGATGAGTCATTAACCTCGCCTCAAAATCTGGCTAAATTATTAGGTAACAACAGTGATAAACAACAGGCGTCCCAAGTTTCAAGTTCAAGAAAAACACAAAACTTTAATCAGTCACGGTTTTCATTTGCACGAGAAGATGATGAAAACATAGATCAAAAATCAAATTTCAATCCAAGTTTTAGTGATTTTGGTAACGGTCACAATCTAAGGAACTTAAGTACAGATGTTTATCCACGTCAGCATACTGAAATGAATGGTTTCTCTTCTTTTAATTTTGAGGAATCTGATCGTACTGCAGGCAGTTATTCATCTATGCCTCCCAATAAGTTTTCAGGTAATTTCCGTTAATAACTTAATGCAATTTCATTACTGTGGTTTCTATTATTATTCTCTGCGAATATAATTTGTTTATACATGGGCTCGTAAATGAAGCGAATATTTAGTGAACCATTTGATGGGAAGTTTTATGTTCGTTTATTAAATGGAACTAACATTAACAGATTTTTATGTTCACGAACTAATGTGAATATTTGTTCTTTTAAGTTCGTTTATGTGTGCTTTGGTTCTTTTATATATTCGTTTAGAGTTTTTAGGTACATCTACTTTAAGTTTTGATAGCTTTTTAGGTCCAACACATTGTACTTCACATTTACTTTTAACTGGTTTTAGCTCAGTTATGTTTGTTCATTTACGGTCTTGGACCTTTCGTTTATATGGTTAACTAACAAACATAAACGGACATGAACATGTTCATTTTCTTAACGAACAAACACAAACAACTGAACAAGAAAACTCGTTTTGTTTAATTGTGCGTGTTCAATTGCTTGTTCAGTTAAAGTTGAACGAACGAACACTGCTCTTTCGATTCGTTTACATGCTTATTTATTTAATATCTTCAAATGTGACAGTTGCAAGATCTCAAATTTCCGCCCCTCCTGGATTTATGGGACCCAGCCGAGCTCCACCTCCTGGCTTCACTTCTAATGAGAGAGTTGAACAAACTTACGACAATCTATCTGGTTTGTTCATTACATTATTTCTCTTTTTTTATTATTAAATTATTATAACTCATATTTTCTTTCTTTTTCTTTCTTTCTTTCTTTCTTTCTTTCTTTCTTTCAGGGAACCATATGTTTGACAGTTCATTTCTATTGAGGAAAGTGAACCAAGCACCCAGTGCGGTATACAGCGATAGTGGTATTGGTGAGCTCGAGTTTATGGACCCCGCCATACTGGCAGTTGGTGGTCGGGTACCCAATGGGGTCACAAGTCCCGGGTTAGACATGAGACCAAACTACCCTTCACAAATAAACTCTTATGAAAATGATAGTAACCGCCTTCGACTCTTGATGCAAAGATCTTTCACACAACAAAACTTATCTTTCCCTCAAAGAACAGATAATTTTGGAGTTCCGGTTTCTTCTAGAATTATGGACCAAACAATACCCAATAACAACCACCGGTCTCATTATCAGCAACCGCAAGTGGGCGGTTTCCGACAGACGAGGATGGGGTCTGGTAATTGGGGAGACGGCTGGAATGAAGTTCAGAACGGGAATGATATTACAATGCTTGGCGGGTTTAATAAATATTATTCTAGCTATGAAGAAGCAAAGTATCGGGTACCTAGTTCTGGTGACGTATATAACCGGACATTTGGGATTTAAACAGCAGTTATTGGTGGTTATAAACTTGTCTTGAATCGTCTTCACTGGACTGGTGAATGATCGAACCTTCTGAAACAAGGGCTTCCAGAAACCAGCAGGTGATTGCTTAATTCTTTTTCTTTTTTTATATTTTTTTTATTAATCTTTTGTTAAATAAAGCAGGCAATGCAAGTTGTGAGATATGAGGACCTTGTTACAGAAGTGTTAGTGGAGAATATGGTGTATATAAAGAATATTTCAATTGTGGGAAATAATCTTGGAGCTGTCACTAGTCTTGATCGGTGTGAAGAAGATAAGCGAAGTTAAATCTGCATCTAAACGGTCATAAAGTGGTTTTTCTTGTTTACTTGTTTTAACTTATAACATTCGTTGTCGTGTGATTAAACTAACTATATACTACTACTTTCTACTACATATACAATTGGTTTTCATACATCAATTTTATTTCAGGTGGTTTTCATACAATAGTTTTTAACCAGATAGCCGTATAATCACTTGCACCTTTTGCTTTAACTGCCAACATGGTTAGATTCTTAAAATTGATTTTGTATGCCTTAGAGGTGGGCCAAAAAAAAAAACAAACCCGGCTCCGGACCTGACCCGGCGGTTCCTACCCTGAACCAGGCCTGACCCTACCCTACCTGCGGGTATAGACAGGGCTTTGGGTTTCCCGGAAACTATTCCCGGAACCGACCCGGACCCGGTGGAACCGGTTCCGCCAATACCCGGTCAAAACCCGACCCTACCCGAAACCCCAAAAAAACGTGGAACCGGTCAAAAACCAGACTGTACCCGGAACCGGTTCCTACTCGGACCCGGGTTTGATATTTGTTGACTATACCTAGTTCAGGTTCCTGAGAATACACCTCTAGTATGCATGCTCCATTTAAACAGTTTAAACAATATAATTTATAATTTCTTTTATTAGATAAAGTTTTTATGAGACAAAAGGCTTTCTTTGATTAAAAAAAAAGTTATTTGGTAGAAATGGCACTTCTAATGTTATGTAAAACGTTTGCTATCAAACTTTGGCTTTTCATGGAAAAGTAAAAGCCTAAAGTAGAAAATTTAAAGCCAAATATTAAGCTCTAGTTCATAGAATTGGTCATTGACCATATGGTTCACAAGTATGAGAGTAAAGCAAATGATTTCCAAGTACGAGAGAACCCCACACGAGCTATTTTGATGAGGACAAAGCTGGGACTCAAAACTTTTCATCCGCTAAAACGCATGGAGCCTGACCGATCAGTACCTCATAATGATTCTTATGGTAGGGTAGTTGTTGAGATGCAAGACTATCTATAGTGTGCGCATTTTTGTGAGCTAACAAATGTTCATCTTGATTATGGCGAAGCTTGACAAAGTCTGTAACGCTTTGGATTTAAGAGATTGGTTGCATCCTTAATGAGTGAAACAGTCGGAACTACTAAGATTCTCAACGAGCACTTGTCGTGCAAGTTTGAATGTTTGATATGCCCCTGTTGAACCTTTTAAATGCATCTATTTATCTGATATGCCAACACACACTTCCCATGAATTTCTTTTGTGATACGTGGGAGTTGAACCCACTACCTCCTAAATCCTTACAAGCTAAGGTGTTTAAATGCTTTGTCGTTTTCAATGAACCATCAACCTATTGACAAAAGGTGTTTAAGGATCTACTAACCAATCCATCCACCTTGCTATTAGTCCCTCTATTGCTATTCTTGATGCATTCATCTCTTGTAATATTTCCTCACATAACACGTCGGTTACGGACTCTAATAATAATTGAAATAAATATGAAAGTTAATAAAAATAATTAGGTTTATTGTCAAAGTTCTTATTCTTGTTATAACATTTGCTAATAGTTTATAGACTTATGAAGAAATTGATGCATAGCCGACGCCTAGGACTATAGGGCCGTACAAGAGTTCGGATCAGGATTGATGCATAGCCGACGCTATAAAATTGATCACATTGCTGCGCCCCTCCAAACTTAATAATTGGTGCCTCTACTTTAGGTAGATAATCTTACTTCTCTTTATGATTTGAATTTATAGGCTTTAGGTTGGTTAATATTACTTCTCTTTTATAAATCAGGTCTGTCAAAATAACAAGTTTAATAAATGAATTAATATGCACGCCACGCATTTAATAACTTTGTTAACCTATCAACCCGATTACGGGTATATAAAAAAAAGTTCATATGTAGATTTAGAAGGGCGTAATAGTGTTGAATGTAAAGTTTTGTTTTTTTTTTCTCCCTTCAAACTATTAATTTTCAAAAGTGAAGTTAATTTCTGTCTTGAAATCTATATCACCTCTTAACTTCAAAAACAATATTCATTAACTACCCATTCTCCAATCATTTTCATTTGCATCTTCTATTCTCAATCTAAACATAAAACCAAGTTTATTAATTCGGAACATTACAGGAAAAAAAAAAACAATAAAAAAAAAATTAAAAGCACACTTATTACAAACGAAATGTTTTAATTGAGCCGAAATATTTAATTACTTTTTTTAAAACGCCGACTTTCTTGTGTGTTAGGCCACGACACTCTCAAATTTGGAAAGTCCCGTTGCCCGACTCTGGTCAGACTATGATGTCTTAACATGACCCTCGCTGGCTTCAGAGTTTGGCTTGGGCGTTCCCTCAGGAAACCATACCGCCGGCTGCCACTTGACAATCGTTGTGCCACCACAAGAGCATAACTATCTGGCGTAACACACAGTGGACTAAAACCCAGGTGGGCTCGGGATTTGAACTGACAACCTTGCAAGGCCTAACTCAAATATTTCACTGTCAATATCCACCAAAGTGTCGTAAGTGGGAATCAAACTTGAACCTACATTAGAGAACACCACTAGACAACAATTGAGGGATAAATATTTAATTATTTAATCTCTTTTTAGTTACTATTCATATTCACAAACTAACATTAAGTGACAAAATTCACAACCAGCTGGGCTAGCCCAGTTGGCCAGGCAAAGGACGGGAAGACACGAGGAGACTCGAGTTCGATCCCTGATGCCGACCGGATTTTCCCTGATGCGTAAAGCTTGTCATGCCTTCGGGCGGGGTGAGCGGGAGTTTTACCAGGAATGCCAAATGATCCTTAGGTTCCAGCGTGGGTCCCAATAATGTCAACATACTCTGGACCGAGGGTGATGGGGCCATGAATGCGGTCGCGTTATCACTTAACTGAGAAAGTCATCGTTCAAAAAAAAAAGTGACAAAATTCACATTGCTACAAAAAAAATTATTTTATTTGTTTTTCTCGCTCTATTTCATACAAGATAAAGCTTTTGACAATACTTGATCATCACCACAAGTACGCAGCCTAGCATTAACCAAGTTTATGTGTCTCAAATTGTTGGATTAGTTTGAAAATATATTCAAACATAATTGTTAAGCATATCTTAGAAACTTTGGCTAGATATAGATTTTAGTAGCATTAAAGTAGAATTTAAAGGGAAAGCCATACGTTGCAAGTAGAGGGGTGGCTAGACTCGAAGCTATAAACGAAAATTGCTTGCCCTAAGAGGGTTGGTAGGTGTCCCAATGAAGTATGGACATGTTGCAATTTGAGATGTCAAACTTATATGAGTTTCAACTTAACTGTAGTTAGATATTATGGTTATAAATATTCATGGCTAGGGTTAAATATATACAAAATAAACGAGTTGTCTTTGGTCTATGTTGAGTGCATCGATCTCATCAATTAACTAAAATACATAACTTCTTTACATTCGGTATACTTTTCTGGCTGGCATTGAACCGTTACAACCCCAAAAACAAAGCATTCTAGTAAAACAAAGTTATGAGGATTATGTAACCGCATTATGAATTAGTTGTTTTTTTTTTGTCATTAGATCTCTACTGACATGCTTATTTTTACACATGTAGCCTTCATTGCGTAAAAAACATGGGAAAATTAGACACCTTCATCAAAGTGGAGGCTAGAACACCCCTAGCCTAGAATAGATGGAGGCAGGTGTGTGTTATTTTAAGTTATAATTATTATGCTAAAACTTATGTCAAATATGGAGAAAAGGTAAAGTCAATGAAAAATTAAATCGAGTGGGACCAAGGTTTAGGCTTTCGGGCGTGGCCAAACCCTCTCCAATAAACTATCGACTTGACCATATTGGCATGAAACATCTTTTTTCAAATGTAACAATTATTGGGTCAAAAGGAGGCAGCATAATACTTGTTCACCCACTTTACCTTAAGCCCTTATTCTCCACCAATAACATGTTATGAGAATACTTTTCTATACGACCGTTATATTATGTTGTTTTTCTTAATAGATAAAGCAAGCAAGTTCATAACAAAGCCCATCGAATGGGAAAAAATGAAATGAAAAAAACAAAGTAGTGAGGACCCTTTTCCGAGTGCTTTACTATATTCATGACATATTGAAAAGCTTAATCGTGAATATGTGTGTATACACGCGTGCCATACTATAACTACAGACTAGGGGTGTGCAACGGGTACAACCCGGACCGGAACCAGAACCGTTTACATGGAATTTTGAAACCCGGAACCGGACCATCTACAAATGGGTCGGTCCGGGTTTTGAAACGGGTTCTACGGGACGGGTTGGCGGTTTTCACGGGGGTGACCACATCCGCCGTCGCTTAGCCGTTTAGCTGTATTCTTCAGTTAAACTTTTAGGGTTTCTAGATACAGGTAGACTAACTTAACCAGTAAACAAAGAGGAATTTTCATGAAGCAGATGATAAAAATATTTTAACCAGTAACTTGAAATTAAAGAAAAATAAAAATTATAAACAATAAATAAATGAAGTTTGAACCATGAAAATTTAAAATATTAGCGATTTATAAGAACCATAATATATAAAAGATGCATATGCCTCACCAATGCATGCTTAAATTTTTGAAAAACAGGTGTTTAAGAAAAGCATAGAGAAGCCGGAGACGGGTTTCACGATTCCGACTTGGTCCGCCGGGTACAACCCGGAACCGACCCGTTACCCGTTTCAAGCTGAATTTCAGAACCGGACCCGTACATGGTTTCAAATAACGGTTCCATTATACGGGTTTTGTAAACCAGGTACACAGGTTTCACGGGTTGGAACCGTGACCTGCACACCCCTACTACAGACTTGTGTGCTAACATGCATATGATACGTGGTCACAACTAGCGTATCAACTTAAGTGCGCAAACTCATGCTAAAGTTATTGAGTATGATCTTTTTGTCAAACGCCTTTCTCTATTAGGAAATGTGTTACAATCAAGTACCATATGCGATACCAAGGTTGCTTTATATTATCAACATCAGTTGCTAAATTAGTATGGTCACAACAATTAGATGCTTTTGACTTTATACGAGAATATGTGACCATCAAGGACAATGTTGACAAGGTACAAACCCTTAGAAAAGTATGTTAGTTGAATTACACTAGGGATAAGATTTTTTTTCTCGTATATCAATACTGTAATATAGCCTATTCGGTTAAAACAGTATAGGTACCAATATGTTTGTTGGTATTTTAGTATTATGTACTGATTGGAATATGTGGTATTTTTCTTGGTATTAGGCACCCGTACCTTTCTTTCTTGTTTTTCTAGATTAATTTAAGATGTGATAAAGCAAACAAAACAAAAAAGGAAAAGGGAAAATGTGAAGTGATTAGTGAGGATTAAATGAAAGTTAAATTTCTGTGGTTTGGTTTATTTTTTATAACATTTTGATATGGTTTATGAGATATTTTGTATGCTTTGGCTTTGGTATTATGGTTTCTTGAGTACAAATAAATTTGATACAAACTTAGCTTCTAAATTACCCATGGTTATAAATGAATTTGATACGATCAATAGAGATTAGAGTAACTAAAGCGGGTACCGTACCAAAATACTGGTATTGTAAAGTTACCAAACAATACATTCGGTACTGCATTCAGCACCTAATTTTGTTCAAATTCGATATTAATATTTTAAGTATTAGCACCTTTACGCTAACAATCTCATCCCTAAATTAGAGTGTTGTCTCAATGACAACAAACATGTATTCGCATAATCCTTCAAGGCATCCCAGAATTGTCTATTTTATTCTCATATATGTTTTTTTAACACTCGAATCCATTACGGATCATGGCTATGAGAGACCTCCAGCGCCATTTGTATAAAAAAGCCCGATTAAAATTCATCAAACTATCAATATTCAATCCCCATTCGCTTTTATCAGCTAAAACCATCTCCCATTTAACCCATGGTTATGAATAAATTTGATAGGATCAACGGATATTAGGAAAACAAACCGAAGCGGGTAACGTACCTGAAAACTGCTACCAAACAATACATTCGGTACAGTATTTTAAGTACTGATGGCATTCTTACTAGCCTGCATTGACAGGATTAAAGTCTCATACACGAGAAAAAGTGTAACAAACTACTCAAAATGAGAATGAGAAAATAATGGTTTCGGTGACAGGTGAACCGAAATTTTCTTTCAAGTTGATATTTCTTCTACTAAAATAGATTGAGAGCAAACATAACGCTCATTGATTCTTACACACAAAACACACACATGTGATATTAGGCAGTCATGCTGTAGCAATTACTTTATGAAACGATCAGTCAATCGGTCAACATATCAACAATGTTCCTTTAGACAAAGTTAAGGCGGTGGAGGTGGTGGTGGCCTTATTTGGTAGTAGTATTGGGAGGAGCTTGTGGCGGCTGTAGACGGAGAATAATGTATACCGAGAGGTGCCATTGAGATGGTATCTCTTGAGTGGTAGCCACCACTGGTGGCTGGAGCTGAGAATCCTGCTGCTGCTGCTGCAGGGATGTGGTTGACACCGTGCATTTGCCACCCCCAGTAAGGCTGTCCTTGTGGCGGCATTGCCATGGTCTTGCTGTTGGCTGTACTTCCCTATAAACAAACGAGTTGGATTATGGGTCAAAACAGGTTCAGGTCAGAGTGGGTTATGCTAAAAGTAATATATAAACTTATAACCGAATTTACCTGGTAGTTGGGAACAAAGGTTGGGTATACACCACTCCATGAGGAAGAGTACTGAGCCGAACTTACGGGTAGTCCTTTAAGAGCTGTCATACCGACATTGCTTGAAACAGGGTTCTCCAACTGCCATAATTTCATAAAATGAAAATAATGTATTATAGTTTTTATTTAAATTGGATGAAATATACATCACAAATCTATAACTTTTTTTACCTGTAATCTCCTAGTGTCATGCATGTAATTCAAATGGGCTTGCTCTAAGTTTTTGTTTCCACTTGAACCCGAACCCGCTCCGTGGGTCGATATTCCCAAGCTCAGATTCAAATTGTGCTCGTTTCCTGTGTCGCATGGTGAAAGTAGCTTTGTAAATTTACAGGAAATAGTAATAACAATTACTATCATCATGGTGGATAATAATAATAATAATAATAATAATAATAATAATAATAATAATAATAATAATAATAATTATAATAATAATAATATTTACCATGAGGAGTTGAAGGAGGTATGTTTGCCTCATAAGAACGGGCCTCGAAGTTGGTCACGGCTTCTCTTCCGTTACACTCGATTGCTGCCTTGTCATAAGCCCTAATTTCAAGAGGGGAAGATTATTGAATGATACGAAATGGAGAATTTCGGGTTTTTAAAAATTTATTAATTCAATATGAAGGTGGGAATTGAAATTGAATGTGTAAATTAATGATCTTTAAGACCTTGCAGCCTCTGCTTCGGTGTCGAATAGCCCAAGATACATATACCTGCAATGCAAGCATATATTGGAACCTCCATGATGAAAATTAGGTCTCCAATCATTCTCTTTTCAAATTCATATCCACCACAATTTTTTTATAGTTTCTTGATAGTCATTTGCAGTTAGCAATTAACACATACAATGCATTATTGTAAACTTAAAAAGAATTATAATTACTAGATCCTCACTTTTTGCCAAGAAACTGCCCCATCCGAGCTTCCCATCTGCCACATTTATGCAACGTCACCCCTCGGTATTTAGAGCTCCCCCTTGAAAAACCAGTGCTTTGTCGTCTCAGTATGTGCACAAATTCTTCTTTTGAGTAGTTTGGCATCTGCTTCAACCAAAAACAAAAGCATATTAAATACGTGACAAGATATTGTAACTGACAGAGTGACATTGCTTCCACGATTCACTAAGACCGACTGCAAAAAGGTAATTTAAAGATTCAAATCCATTGGATCAAGCCTGCTTCATATCCTCCTCATAGTCAGTTATGATAAAATTGATATCAGCATCAACACCACGGAACTTAATCGCCGCTCGATCATAGGCTCTGAATATCACAAATCAAATGTTAAAACTTAAAATCTTCATCAACAACAAACCAAAAATAAATATTAATAATAGAAAGATAATAACCATTTTATTATCATACCTAGCAGCAGAATGAGCAGTATCAAATCCCCCTAAATAATAAAAACCAAAACTAAAATCAAATCACAAATTTTCAAAAACTCATACTAAAAATGGCAAAAACATGCTTCAACTTGATGCACTGACTTAAATAAACCTGTTTCCCACAATCCCTGCATCAAATTACAAAAGTACACATGAATTAATTAAAAGCAAAGTAAGTATATAAAATAAAACTAATCAATAAAAACAAACTAACCAAATATGAGACTCCCATCTACCAGTTCTCCTATAAAAAGTAACTCCTCTATATTGTGAGCTTCTTGACCTTGGTCCCCTCCTACTCTTCTTCCCAACCGGATTCGGTTGCACTACGTTCGCCTTCTGCGGTTGGTGCTGTACTTGCACCAACCGCATCTCCTGTAACTCTTTGCTGTCAGGACACAACAGCAACGAGTTCGCAGGGTTTACCCTCCCGGGTTCTTCTCCTCGACTCATTGGAAACAGATTCCGAGTCAGATTAATAATATTAATATTATTATCCTCGTCGTAACTGTTGCTGCTACTCGGAGTAGCAGCAGCAATAGTTACGCCGGTATCTCCGACTTTCAATATATCAAGATTGAAGCCGGAGAAACTGTCGCCGGCGCCGCCAGCGGAGCTGGAGTCCTCGTCGGCGTCGCCGGCATTACTGGAGTTGTTTAGACCGTCCGCATTTACTACGGACGAGTTGGAGGTGCCGGACTCTTCCACATCTCGAAATGATGGTGTGTTTTCTTCCTCTTCTTGGTTAACGAAGTTGAGATTAAGATCCAGCATCTTGTTGTTGTTGTTGTTGTTCAGGTGTTGCTGTATATGAACAAGCAAATCTAATCTGGGTGTTTGTTTATCTACAATTTGAAGAAACCAAGGATTGATGGATGGGTTGATTAGAGTTTAAGAATTGAAGTGAAGTGAAGCTGTACAAGGAAAGTGTTTGTGTTGTGTTGTGCCGGAGATGAATCGGACGGTCGGAGAGGAAGAACAGAAAATATCAAGAGAGAGAGAGAGTTAGTCCATTGGGGGAGAGAGAGATAGGGGGGACATGTCAGGTCCATTTTAAGAGTGAACATTTGTTTTCGGGGGGACCCCTTGGTTACCGGAAAAGGAGGTTGCCTCCTCTTTAAACCTATAAAGAAAAAATCAATATTATTATTATTATTATTATTATTATTTTATTTCTTTTTTTTTTTTTGTTAATGTGGTAACTAATGACCGATGAGTCTGTCTTTTTCTAAGTTGAGATGTAGGTTTGATTCTTATATGGATGGATTTGAAGGATAATTGGATGAAGAGATTAATCAGCTTTTAATCTCGGGTTCGAACCTGACTGGGGGTGATGGTTTACGGATTTCAACTGGTTCCCGAATATTAGGGGTACAGTCACACGGCGGTAGAGAAGTCGACCTTGGACATGGCCCCAAAAGGGTAGGTTTACACGTGAGATTCTCTGTCGTTCACAAAAAAAAAAGAAAAAAGAAAAAACTAATGACCAATGAGTTGGTGATGGAGTGGTAAAAAAGAGACTTGGTGCTCTATATGACTTAAGTTCGTTTCCTGCCCCAGTTATTTAGTTTTCGGTGGCACGGGTGATGATGGAAGATTAGGCGAGTATGTAGCGTTTTTTCTAGAAAAACTCATCAGTTTGTCTTATTATGTTGTTTGTTTTTTTTCTTTTCTTTGTTTTTGTTATTTATTGTTTTATAATAATTATTATTAATATTATTTTATTTATGAATAATATATTATTATTCGAAATTCGGCAAAAGGCGTTCGGTTGCAGGACTTATTTGAGAAAATTGACATTTCGAAACGAACTTTCAATTTATTGGCTGCTATCGTTATGGACAACTTGAATTAGTTACAGTGATTACCTTGGGAAAACTAACAGTGCCAAACGAACCCTTTCTTGGCTGCTTTCGTTATCGGCATCTGACGTGAGGTCGAATGCTCACTCAAACTTAAACCAAATACAACTAAATAGATAGCAGTAAGTGGGTATCGAACACGAAGAGTTTGTGGAAAATGTGTTAACCAAGTAGCTTAACGATTAAACTAAGATAAATGTAAATGACACAAAGTAATTTCCAAGTGTAAGGCCCCGAACCCGGTAGCCCTACTTTCGCGTCGGATTTACTCATAAACACAGTTCTTACAAATCAGAGTTCATTAAAACTTTCGCGGAATATAAAAACTTTCTTAAAACATTTCATATCAAAACACGTCTTGTCTTAAAACATCATTTTGCCTTTCAAAATAAACGAAACATTAAACTTAAACATCTTGAGTCTTCCGATGCCAGCCTCTTATTCAGTGTCACGTGTCTCCTCAAGCGAGATGCCTCCTCCTACTCACCTGCGTGCATACTAAAAGTCAGCTACGCTGAGTGAGTTCTAGTTAATCAAGCAACTTATCATACAACCACTACATGCATCGTATACGTATCCGAAGACACGTAGTCCACTATCTAACCTGCTTACCTTACCACTTAGCCTCTTATTTACACATACCACCTTACCACTTTGCCACTTTAATAACGTATAACGTTATGCCACTTTGCCACTTTAATAACGTTTAACGTTATGCCACTTTGCCACTTTAATGACGTAGTCACGTATAGGCTTACCCTACCACGTACTATCGTCATGCCACTATCACTCTTACTACACCCTTGCCACTTCTAACACGCTCTACCTCTACTTATCTACAACATGCTTCATATCATTTACATAATAAGCAAGTCACATCATAGCATACATACACACTAATAACCACTTGGCAATCACTGTCCTTGGCGATGCGTGCAATATCCGAAGATCGTTCACGCACCAACAAGTATTATATAATAGCTACCTCGTATAACATCTATAGCATACACTTTCCACTTAAGGTAAGTGTATTCACACTTCACATCGAGTATGCACACAGCCCCGAAAACATAACAAGAAAATGGGGCTAGAAACTCACCTGAATCCTGTTACGCTCTCCGTTAATCGTTATTCCCTTCTTGAGCTGTGCACGGCTAACTGTATAACAAGTATACATATCAATTAACTATCACTACTTATATCATCTTTCTAATCTTAATTACTACCCACAACGAACGGGGGTCCGGGGGCAGTCATCAGGCGAACTTAGCTTTAGGCGAAGTTAAACCTTAGGCGAACTTAGCTTTAGGCGAAGTTAAACCTTAGGCGAACTTAGCTTTGCAGGCGAAGTTGTCATCAGGCGAACTTAGCTTTAGGCGAAGTTAAACCTTAGGCGAACTTAGCTTTAGGCGAAGTTAAACCTTAGGCGAACTTAGCTTTAGGCGAAGTTGTCATCAGGCGAACTTAGCTTTGCAGGCGAAGTTCATCAGGCGAACTTAGCTTGCAGGCGAAGTTGTCGGCTGTAGCTACTGTTCGTCCTTAATCATCTTCGTTTCTTAACCAAATAACTCGATTTAGGTATCCACGGAATCGTCTGACCAGCGCCTACAAACCCCAACCATCAAATCGACCTAACATCGATGTTTAAGGGGTGCGATTTAGGCATATAGGTTACGGGTTCTTTTATCAATCGATTAACCCATCAAATCTTAACCATTTTCAGTAAGTTTAGCTTTGTTGGATTCGTTTTTACCATACAAACACAGATCTGTCATTTCTATACTAATCCAAACCTAAACGAACAAGTTCTCGATATAAACGTACCGTAAATGAGTCGAACTACGAACACGAGCTGGTCTTGTTGCTTTGGTTCGTCACGACGATTTAGCACCAACGAGCTCGGGTCCTTGCCTTTGGATCTTGGTTCGGGTTGTGTGTGTTTTGGAGTGTGTAGAGATTAGGATGGATAAATGGATGGAATGGAAAGGATTGAGGTTTAAGGGGGTATTTATACTCCCTTAAGCCCATGGACCGAAGACCCATATTTCCTTTTGGTCCATATCTAATCCCATCTAATTATCCTACTAAGTCTTCATATTTTGCTATTATTATTATCGTTCCACTAACTCGTTTATTTCACCCGACAAAATAATATATTAAATATTACTTTAGAAATTTCGGGATGTTACACCAAGTTGGTTTTGATTTGATTTTTAACACTAAATTAAACTAAACGAAAGTTGTAAACGAATAATTAAACAAGTATTCCTCTCGGGGTTCGAGTTATTGCTCAACACTCTGGTTAACATTCAATGGATAAACCGTAATATCTCAGTTTTGTGTACATGCAATTGTTTGTGATTAATCAAGAACTAAGTACTCGGATTCATAGAATGCGAGGTTGTTACCTAACAATCAATCAATACTATTCTTTCTAGTTCTTCCCACTAAATCTCGATTGCCAACGACACCAAGAACATATGGCTAAAAGCTAGATAGAAACAATATGGACAAGTTACAAACAATCACACAAACACAAGATTATGCTAACAAAACATTTTAGATAATCAATCCAAGTTCAAGAACAATAACAAAAGTGCTTTGCAAAGAACCTTACATCCCGAGAGAAATACCACGAAACTAGTCACTCATGGCTCGAGAGATCATTGTTGTGTCAAGAATCTTGTTACTAGCAATCCCGAACATAAACCCAATGATACAAAGACCCAAAATAGTGTTCTTGTTCTTCAAAAATCGCCCTTAGCCGTCCTAAGTGAAAAAGTAGTTCAAAAGTCACTCAAAAATGGCCTATTAAAAGACATGCATGTGTGTCTCCGCCCCGGACCATGGGCCACGGTGTGAACCGTGGTCCACAGTTGACCAAAGTCAACAGTCAGCCAAGTTGGACCGTGGGACACGGTCTGGACCGTGGTCTACGGTCCACTCCACGGTACGGTGTACTCTGGAATGTTTGCTTTAGGTGGATTGTGGTCCACGGTCTGGACTGTGGGCCACGGTGGAGCTCATTCCCGCGACTTTTTTTCTTCGTATCTCTCGCGTTCCAGCTCCGTTTTCTTCACCGTTTTCGCCCATGTTCTCGTAACGTCTCCCTCTAGCTCCTCAAACCTGCAAACACACGAACAACCATAGTCAACTAATTCCACGGAATTAACTTAATCCCGAAAGCATATTTATATCTTTTAATTCACTTAGTTGCTCTCCTACGGGTCACCCGTCAGCATCTCAAATCTGGCTCTTCGATTTCTTCATACTCCAACTGTCTTGACCGTCAGCCACCACCACTAACCGTAGTTGTCTTCACTTCAACACATGTCCGTTGTCACTAAGCTTAAGCTTAAGCTTATTATTATTTTTATGTTTAGATGGGGGTATTGTAAGTTGATCATCTTCTGTATATTAAAGAATTACAGTGTGTGTGTGTGTGTGTGTAATTCTTTAATATACAGAAGATGATCAACTTACAATACCCTCACCAAAACACAAAAATAATAATAAGCTTAAGCTTAGTGACAACAGATATGTATTGAAGTGAAGACAACTACAGTTGGTGGTGGTGGCCGACGGTGAAGACAGTTGGAGTTTGAAGAAATCGAAGAGCCAGATTCGAGATGTTGATAACGAAAGTAGCCAAGAAATTGAAAGTTTGTTTGGCAATATCATCCCAAGTAAGCCCTGTAACTGATTCAATATGCCCATAACGAAAGCACCCAATAAATTGAAAGTTCGTTTCGCAATGTCAATTTTCCCAAATAAGCCATGCAACTGAACGTCATTTGCCGAATTTAGAATAATAATATATTATTGTTAAATAATAATAATAATAATAATAATAATAATCATAAATAACAATAATAATAACAAAAGAAACGAAAAAAAGAAAAAAACATAATAAGACAAAACTGGTGGGTTTTCTAGAAAAACCCACCAACATAAAGCACCCGTTTGATATAATATTATATAATATAATAATATAATAATAATATTATATTATATTATATTATACACTTTAATAACGTACCTCCGAACGTGTTGTGTCGGCGTCTGACACCCTCATGTGAATCTCTGGCGTACACCAGGTACCTAATAATAATAATAATAATATTTTAATACTAATAATAATATAAAAATTAATATTTTAATAATAATCATAATATTAAAATAATAATAACATAATTATATATTTAGAATAATATTATTTTAATAATAATAATATTTTAATAAATACAATAATAGTATTTTAATAACAATAATATTTTAATAAAAACAATAATAATATTTTAATAATAATATTAATATTTTAATAGTAATACTATAATAAAAAATGTAACAATGACGGTAATAGTCCGGGAAACCTGGTTCAAAATTAGGAGGCCCAGCGAGTTAGTGTTACCGTAAAACTATTTAGGCTGACTATAATAACCGATTTAATTCTAACTAAACATAATGTAGTGGCGTGTTGAGTGAAAAATATTAGATCTCATATAGGTGGTGTTTATATAGTAGGCATGATGTAGTATAACAGCCAGTGCCTAGATAAATTTCAAATTGTTATCATAACAGAACCCAAATTACAATTAAATATAGTTTAGTTTTTCAAAAGTCCCTATAAAGTATAAACCGTCTCTCTTGATCTCACATAACAAAACTAAACTAGTCACCAAATTTTTGTCCTAACATGTACAACTGCTAACTTCATACTAAATAAAGATAAAACGAAACCTGGTTCGAGTCGGGTAACCACGACATGCCAGGCTGATCGTTAGCGGCGTAACCCGGCTCCTCCTCGCCCGACTCCGGCGTACCCCCGCTCCTCCTCGTCCGACTTTGGCTTAACCCAGCTCCTCCTCGTTCGACTCCGGAAATAAATGGTTGAGCCACAACATTTACATATACCAAAAATTGTGTTGTTGGTTGAATGAAGATGGTGGTGAGGGTGAGGGTGACGTAAAAAAAAAGAAAAGAGAAAGGATGGAGAGGGAGGGGATGGAGCCGGACTCCAATAATATAAAAAACCCAATACGCCGCGTATAGGGTTATACGTGGCGCATAAGGGTACGATATGACAACTGAGCCCAGTTTTTACAAGCTAGGACGCCAAATCGTACCCTAATACATCGCGTATAGCTCTATACGCGGCGTATTAGATGGGTGTGATGGGTGTCCCTAGTAAAACCCTAAAATAATCATGGAATGTGTTGGTCTATTTGGAAAAATGGACACACTTTGAGAATGGTCCAACACATCTTTTATGGTTCAATAAAATATTTTTGGTAAGTTAGTTAAGACATTTGCCAATGTTTTTTTTTAATTGTTAAAGAGCATATTTTTAGTTTTTTACGAACGTTTTTCTTGAGGCTTCTTATTTGTAAAAACCTAAAATTTAAATTCTGAACAAACACAATGACTAGAAGTTATATAATGCAAATGTGTTTAAAAAACACACATCTTTTTATTTATTTCGGTTTTTATGGATGGTCGATGGATAGTTTAATCATCTGCAGAGGTAAAATTTCTGCAGTCTGCGAACCACATCTGTAGACATCTTTCGAATAAGAGGTGGACCAAACCTAGGCAGTCTGCAAAAAAAAAGACTGTTTATTTTTTAACGTCTGCAGACTGCTAAATAAACTTAAATTTAAATAAATTGATTTTTTTAAACTTAAACACGCCAAAATCATGATCGCGATACAGCTTCGTATACCCTAATAATTATTATATCATTCTACCACTTAATTAACTAATAACAAAACCCATACAATCAACACATTACTTAACATAAGAAGCAAAATTGTTACCTTCTCAGTTCTAATCATTATGTTATAAGAGAGAGACACATTTTCCAAAAGAAAACCAAAATTCACTGAAACTCAAATCTCATTCTTTATTAAGGAGAAATTTGAAGCAAGTAGGTGAAGAAACACTAAGTGACCCGGTACAGATTATAGATAATCTGGGGGTTAAGTAATGTTTCCCACGAGAATGAGGTCCAACAGAGACGGTTGTTCTTCAGGGAACCTGCAAAACAAACACGTAAGCTCGTCACTGAGAAGGGGGGGTTCCTCCTTGTGACCACCCTCCGGCGTGAGAATCAGACTAGATTGCTCTGAATATAAGTGTATATTAAGAGATTGCTAGATAACTGGATAGCAGATGATCTTACCATTCCAAGATGTTGGAGTATTTATAGCCGAAGGTAGGTTTCCTAGAAGGTACAGCCGGCTGAATAGTATTCCTGTTCTACCAACAGTGGACTATGCACAGGCCATACTGGTTGGTGGGTAGGTTACGGCCAACAGTGACAAAGTCGGCTGCACTATTCCACCAACTGTAGATTATGCACGTCCCACCTACTGTGGATTGTACGCAGGCCATGCTGGTTGGTGAATAGGTTACGGCCAACAGTAACACTATTCCACCAACTGTAGGCTGCGCATGTCCCACAGTAAGGGTTGGTGAGTAGGCAGCGGCTAATAGTGACAAACAGTACTAGAGGGTGCTCCTCCTCGCACTGTTGTCGGTGAGCTGTCACCCTGTGATTGGCTCATGGGCTGTTCTGGTCAGATCGTCTGTCATATCCATACCTTGGTAGGTATAGTACAAAAGATCTTTCAGAATCATACAGACTGGCTCATTTAGGCGGGATTGTTCCCGCCTTGCTCATTCCTTCATGTGACTACTGAAGTATCTAGTGTCTTGTGTGTGTAGCCCTGCTGTCTGCGGGTAGCCTTCCCTGATGGCTTGTATCCGCAACTGCGGGAACAGGCGGGGTACTTCACCATTGGGAGGCTTTCCCTGCGTGTACAGCTTGCGTACTGCGCGTAAGATTCTATGAGCATGGTGGGTCCTGCGGGAGCAGATGGCCTTTGCGCAGACGTCCCTGTTCAAGGTGAGTCTTGCGGGACCAACTGGTCTCTGCTGGGACCTACCTCTTCAAGTCCCCCAGTCCAATGTTCTTCTCATGAATGTTTAATAAAGTGAGGTGAACTTTTGGACTTTAAGCAAGGGGTTTTGAAAAGGGTTTTTAGTTTTAAGGTTCTCCGTGGGGATTCTTCCCGCGGGTTTCCTAATGTCACCTGCAAAAATTCCCGATTTTTTTGCTTGATCTTTGGGTATGATGCGGGTAGGTATGTAACCTTCTCGCAAGTCAGGAGCGTTGAGTCTCACTTGTGTGGATTCTCCCTGAGGTTTTGGTGGTTTTGAACATAGTGATCAATTATGTTTAAACCACCAATTCCATCCTGGAGCCTCAAACAATGTAGTTCTCGACGTTCCCGCTTTGCGGGGGTGTTATTTCCGTTTCCGCAAGCATTGCCCAGAAGATCCTTCTTGGTTTCAATTCCCTGCGGAGCGCTAGGTATGTGAAGGGTTTTGCCTGAACACTGTACCCGCGCTCGTCTTACGGTTACTTTACTTTCAAGGTACCCCTGGCGTCAATTCCCTGCGGGTGCTAGGTATGTGAAGGGTTTTGCCTTAACACTGTATCCGCACCCGTCTTATAGTTACTTTGTTGCCGGGGTATTCTTGGCTTCAATTCCCTGCGGGTGCTAGGTATGTGAAGGGTTTTGCCTTAACACTGTACCCGCACCCGTCTTATAGTTACTTGGTTGCCAAGGTAAGGGGTATTTTCCCGCTTACTTTTGAATCTTTTTGAATTTTGAATTTTGAAATTCGAAAGGTTGGTGAGGATAAGAACAGTCCAAACATCTGAAACGTCGTGCGACGGTTTCTTCTGACTGTGTCAGGACGTGCAGGAAGTTATGGTGACGTGACAGTACATGGTCATTCCAGACGCTTTTTCAGGCGCGTGGGCGTGATTTTCGGGCGCGTGGCCGCGAAATTAATGGTACGCGTCCTGTCAACAGCTGTTGCCAGCCTGCTCTTTGCCACGTGTCATAGTTTCATTGCACCTTCGATTTCTCTTTCCTTCGCATTAAATTCACCGCATTAATTGCGATCACTATATAAAGGGGAAGAGGGTCATTTGTAATTCACATCTTCACTTCTTCTCTTTCATCTCTTAAGGCGATTTCTGGTGAATACTCTCTTATTCAGTTGAGCATTCCTCCGAAATCGTTTCTTCTTCCTTTGCAATATGTCTTCACATGATACTGAAGCTGTAGTCGATGATAAGAGTACTGCTGGCGAGTGCCAGTGTGCTCTGCCCGGCGATCAGTACAGGTATATTGTTAGGAAGTTCATGCTCGATCCTCTCGAGCCTGAGTTTCCTGAACCCCATCAGACCGTGTACGATGCCCCCAGTGGCAAGATCGGGGTATATGCTGCATTCTTTGTTTATGGGAACCTTAGGTTCCCATTGACAAAGTTTGTGTACCGTGTCCTGGAGAGGCACGGTGTGCATTTGACCGAGTTGCACCCCATGGCGATCGCCAAGATTCGCCACTTCGAGTGGGTGTGCCGGATTTTGGGCATTGAGCCCTATGTGGACCGCCTGATGACCTTCTATACTTGGAGGTGCATTCAGGGGTGGTACACCCTGACAACCCGGATCAAGGGTTTGAAGATTTGCGCGACCGAGCGCAGTCTCCGATCGTGGAAGTAGGAGTTCTTCTACATTTCTGCCCGCGCCGTCCCCATTGCCATGAAGTTTAAAAATGGCCAAGCAATTCCGAGCCACCACGCCACCAACTACCAGGAGGCGGAATGGTTTGCGAAGATATCCCGGGTCCAATCTCCGGTTTACCGGTTTGCGGAGTCCGGGATGGTGATGTTGGGGATGAGCCGGGTATGGAAGGAGGCGTCTCAGGTTCCCATCCTTCTCGAATACGGTTTGAACTCTACTCCTTATGGTATGTCTTGTCTTTCTTGCTGATTTGAGTTTGTCTTCTAACTGTTTCTTTTCTTTCAGAGGGGAACAATTTGGAGTCGCTCCTGTACCCGCGGGAAGCTGACGGTCCCGTGCGGGTGGGTACTCGTGCTCTTGACGAGAACGAGTTGCCCATCCTGGAGCAAACAGCGGATCGGTTCGTGGAGATCTATCCGCTGGGCCACGAGATCCTGAGCCACCGGCGGCCAGGTAAGGCGTTATTCTCTCCTCTACCCCTCAGTGCTGTACCCGCTGCTGGAATTCCTGACATCCTGTCTTCTTCTGAGGAATCCGCAGATGGTCCTCCGTTAGTGCGGAAGAAGAGGGCTGCCGGCGGTAAAGGGAAGGAGAAGGCGGCCTCCACAGCCGATCCAGTGCTCCTATCTGACACTGAGTCAGATAGTGAAGAGGTGGCGGGGAACCCCGGTGGTGAGAAGACCACTGTTCCGGAGGCTACGACTGTTACCTCCGGAGAACCAATGGCGACGACGGTGACCGGCATCAAGAGACCGGCTCCATCGGGTTCGTCCCCGCCCGTCCGTACGTTCAAGCTCAAGAAAACCCGTAAGTACAACTCTTGGCTTTTATCTTCGTAGTTTAATCTTCCAAGTCTTTTAACACTTTTCTTCTTTACGCAGGTGTGGATGTTGGCGCATTCCAGGGTGAGGGGCCGAGTACTACCTCTCCGCCAATGACGGTAGGTTTGGTCAGCCTACCTGAGGCGTCGATCCAGGCGCCTGCGCCTGCTTCCGCTGGTTCAGTTGCTCATTCTGAGCCGACTGTTCCAGCCGAGATGACGTCACCGCCGGCTGTGAGTGCGATTTTTACAGCATCATTCACAGAGCCGGCGGTTACTTTTGCCGCGGATTCTGCGGCAGCGACCGCGGCGGCAACCACGGCGGCTGCTACCCTGCCCCCGTCATCGGCAACGACGGCCGGTCCTTCAGGTACGCGTGGGGCTTCTCGCATCTTTCCGCCACCTTCCCATCTGCCTGACCTCTTGGACGGATTTCCGTTGGGTTCAGGTGATGGGTTCGGCGGCTATCGGCCTATAATTGACCCTACAGGTGCGTAGGGTTCTTTTGGCCCATTTTTCTATACATATTTTATCATCTTTTCCTAACTGCTTTTTGTTTCTTTTGCAGTGTCGGATTCCAATGAAGTGTATGTTCCGCGATGGAACATACGCCGAGGAACAACCCTTCGTACCCCTGTGGAGTGCGTGGAATGGGCTCGCCACGCTGCTCCCCATGGTGCGTTGGGGGAAGCCATGGCTAGCTACCAGGAGGGTAGGCTAACCAACGAGCTTCGGGTTCTCCAAGCCCGGATGCAGCCGCGCGTCGAGCTGCTTTGTCGTGAAAACGACAAGTTGAAAGCAGCTCGCGCCAAAGAAGTATCTCAAGCGCGGGCTCTTCGGGAGGAGAACCAAAAGCTGTCCGCAGCTGCTACGGAGAAGGAGAAGGCCTTCAAGGCCCTCGAGGTTGAGGTTCAAGCGCGACTCGAGGCCCGCTCCAAGGCTGCCCAAGCTGTTAACGAACAGCTTCGGCTAGCTAAGGAGACTGCGAGGAACGCGACCGAGAGGGCCACCAAGGCTGAAGCCGTTGCTGAGCCTTTACGCATGGAGAACGAGAAGCTCAAGGCCAAATTAGAGGCTCTCCAACGTGCTCATGATGCCTTGGCGATGGAAGATGCCAAGAAGCTCCAGGAGATCTTGGATCAGAGGGGCGTGCTTAACCAAACCGAGCGGAAGTTTAAGGGCGTCGAAGAGGCTGCCGCAAAGGAAGTGCTACTTGCCAACCTTAACAAAAGCGAAGCCGAACGCGCCTGCACCCAAGCTCAAGCCGCCCTTAAAGAAGCTCTGGTTGCCAAGGAATGGCTTCTTCGAGAAGCGTTGTCTCAGATATGTCTATCTTCATGTCTTCACGCTTTTCTTTGTAGATAGGGTGTTGACACTTGTATATTTTCTTATGCAGGTTGTGCATCGGGTCTTTTCAGAGACATCTTACGACGATGCAATGAGCGCAGCCCTCAACGCTTCTCACGAGGATGGGGAACGGGTCGGCTTCCTGCTTGGTCTAGGGTTTGTTGAGAAAGGCGTCCCGCCCTCCAACTTCCCTTTGTACAATGTAGATACTGAAGCCATATATGACCAAGCAGTAAATCAATACGCCGCCTTCCCGCATCCGGTGGTGGAGAAGGTGAATGAAATTGCTGCTACTGATGACGGGCTACTTATCCTTAAGGCTTACCTTGAACAGCCACGCTCTACTGACGGCGCTGGTCCAAGTGGAAGTGGCCCTGAAGCCTGATCCTGAAGATCCCTTCCCGCTGCTAGGATAGATTTAGTTTGTACAGATTTACTTTCTTGTAGGCGGGTAGTTACCCGGCCATTCTTGTAACGAATATTTATGAAATGTAAATCTTTGCGCGGCTAAGACCGCTTGATTCATTGGATTCCTTGCTTTATAAACGTTATATGACTTAAGTTTAAATTAGCAATTTTCCAAGTGTTTAGAATAAGTTAACCTTTGAACGTGGTAGATAGGTGTGAAGTTTTGCTTCCTCTTCCGTGATTGTGCGGGTAGACCGTCACTTGCACGTAGTAGGATGGCTAACTTTACCATCTGACCTGCGTGTAGGTTTACCTTATTTGAGGATAAGTTAACCTTTGAACGTGGTAGATAATAGGTGTGAAGTTTTGCTTCCTCTTTCGTGATTGTGCGGGTATGACCGTCACTTGCACTTAGGATGGCTAAACTTTACCCATATCTGACCTGCGTGTAGGTTTTCCTCATCTTTTTTTTTTTTTTTTTTTTTTTTTTTTTTTTTTTTTTTTAGGATAACCTTTGAACGTGGTAGATGATAGGTTGAAGTTTTGCTTCCTTGTTCGTGATTGTGCGGGTAAGACCGTCACTTGCACTTACAAGGATGGCTAAACTTTACTTACATATGTCCTGCGTGTAGGTTTCCCTTATTTTTAACGTTGTGTTTATGCGGGTTTTGCCGCCTTCCACACGTAACGACTTACTTCTTCCCGTTTATGCGGTAAATACCGACCAGTGGGAAGTTCATAAGTATAAAGGTAAACACATTATGAAAGGAGAATCATTTCCATTAGAAGTGGCTCTAGGCCTTTTCTTTACAAGTTTTGGAATTGATCTACATATAACATTTGCGTAATTGAGCTCCATTCCATGTTCTTGGGATGGGAGTGCCATCGAGCCTTTCGAGCCGGTATGCGCCCTTTCCCAGGACTTCTTTGATAATGTATGGCCCTTCCCAAACCGGGGCCAGCTTTCCCGGGCGCTCTTGGTTTGAAGCCTCGTTGTTACGCAGTATGTAGTCTCCTATCTTGAAGTTGCAGAGTTTTACCCGCGTGTTGTAGTACTTTTGCATTTGTCGTTTGTAGTTCTCTTCACGCACTGCGGCTAAGTCTCTGCGTTCCTCGGTTAGCATGAGATCCAACCGTCTTTCCGCATCATTGTCTTCTGGCTGAATCAAGACCCTTGGCGAGGGTAGACCAATTTCGACCGGGACCATGGCTTCAGTGCCATAAGTGAGGCTGAACGGGGTTTCTCCCGTACTGGCCTTCTTCAGCGTTCTGTTTGCCCAAAGGACGTGCGGAAGCTCGTCCACCCAGCCGGATCTGTGTTCCGATAGTCTCTTCTTGATGCCTTCGACGATGCTCTTATTTGCTCTTTCCACCTCACCATTACCTTGCGGGTGTGCCACTGAGGTAAAGGTGTGGGTGATTTGAAGTTCTTTTAGCCACTGTTGTAGCTTCTTGTCAGCAAAGTTGGTGCCGTTATCGCTCACCAAATTCTGTGGAAGTCCAAAATGACAAATAATAAATTCCCAAATAAATTTTTTGATATGTTTCGCGGTTGTTTGGGCTAAAGGTTTTGCTTCTATCCACTTGGTGAAGTAGTCGATGGCTACCACTAGGAACTGAACATTTCCTGCTGCTGTAGGAAATGGGCCTGTCACATCGATGGCCCACTTCTGAAATGGCCATGAAGAAGTGACTAGAACAAGTTCATTCTTCGGGCGGTGCGTGTTGGGTGCGTAAAGCTGACAAGACCTGCATTTTCTGATGTATGCCAGTGCATCCGTATGCATCCCCGGCCGAAAGTATCCCGCGTTGTTTAGCTTGGCTACAACAGCGCGAGGACCTGCGTGTACTCCACAGATGCCTTCGTGTACTTCCCTTAGGAGGTAGTCAGCATCTTGGTTGTCCACGCATCTCAAGAGTGGGCCAAGAAAGTTACGTCTGTAAAGGATGTCATTGACGAGCTGATAATTCAGTGCTTTACAGCGTAGTTTTCTTGCCTGTGTTTTTGACTCTGGTAGTGTTCCTGCTGCAAGGTAATTTATTATTGGTGTCATCCACGTTTCTGTACCGGTTTGGATGACACAAATTTCCTTGTGCGGGACTGATGGTGCTTCGAGGAGTTCAATGCGGATGTCCTTTCCCAAGTGGGTGAAGGCTAGTGATGCAAGCTTGCTTAACGCATCCGCAGATTTGTTTTCGCTGCGCTTGACGTGTATGACTTTACAATCACTAAAATCACGCATAAGGGTTTTTGCCTGGGCGAGGTACAGGGCCATTGTGTCGTTCACAGCCGTGTACGTCCCATTTATTTGGTTGGCCACCAGCATGGAATCCACGTGGGCTTCCAAGTTTTTCACTCCCATCTTTCGCGCAATTCTCAAACCGGCCAAGAATGCTTCATATTCGGCTTCGTTATTCGTACTTGGAAAATCCAACCGAATAGCGTAAGTATATTCTTGGCCTGCTGGGTTGGTTAATTTTAACCCTGCGCCTGAACCCTCGTTACTGGCTGCTCCATCAGTATAGAGTCGCCAGACATCATTGATGTCTTGTGCTGGGGAGGGTTGAGCCTCCTCCTGGCACTCTTTCTCCCGCGAAGCGGGGACTTCTGCAATAAAATCGGCCAGGACCTGGCCTTTTATGGCTGGTCTTGGCTTGTACTTAATTGCATATTCTCCCAATTCAATTGCCCATTTGGCTAGACGTCCCGATAATTCGGGTTTGCCTAGAACGTTTGAGAGTTTGAAGTTGGTGAGAATGGTGATTGGGTGGCCCTGGAAATATCGTCTTAACCTGCGTGAAGCGTGTATAAGTGCTAAGACCAATTTTTCGAGGGTAGAGTACCGGGTTTCTACGTCTGTTAGTACACGGCTAACATAATAGATTGGCATCTGGATGCCTTTTCGTTCTATTAGCAGGACTGCCCCG
The DNA here is from genome assembly GCF_021521415.1 of Bidens hawaiensis. NCBI lineage: Eukaryota > Viridiplantae > Streptophyta > Magnoliopsida > Asterales > Asteraceae > Bidens > Bidens hawaiensis. Next base: position 31,082 of record NW_027498529.1, read on the forward strand.
GTTGCTCTATCTGTTGCGGAAAGGTATAGGATTAACTCCTCTCCCGCTTGTGGTGCTGTAAGTGTTGGGAGTTCGATCAGGCGTGACCGAATCTCCTGAAAAGCTGCTTCCGCTTCTGGTGTCCAGCGGAAGTGCGTTTTCTTTAAGCAGTTTCTCAATGTTGACACGAAAGGAAACGACTTATCCGCATGGTTTGCCAAAAAGCGATTAAGTGCGACTAGTCGTCCATTCAGTGTCTGAGCCTGTTTGATGGTGGTAGGTGATTCCATTTTAATAATGGCTTCGACCTTTTCAGGGTTCGCTCTGAAGCCATCTTTAGTAACAATGACTCCCAAGAACTTCCCTTCTTCCATCCCAAATGAACACTTGCTCGGGTTGAGCTTCATGTTTATCTTTCTGAGCGTGTTGAAAGTTTCTTCAATGTCTTTCAACATCGCTTCTGGCTCGGGGCTTTTGATGACCAAATCATCCATATAGACTTCCAAGTTTCTCCCGATTTGGGCATGAAACTCTTTGTCCATCAGTCGTTGGTACGTGGACCCTGCATTCTTAAGCCCGAATGGCATCATTTTATAACAAAATGTACCATCGGGCGTCCGAAATGCGGTTTTGTCCTGGTCATCTACGGCCATGTGGATTTGATGGTACCCCTTATACGCATCCAAGAAGCATTTAAGGCGAAATGGTACCAACGAATCCACCTTAAGATCAATTTCTGGTAACGGATAACAATCTTTGGGGCATGCTTTGTTCAAGTCTTTGAAATCTATGCACATGCGCCATTGTTTGTCATTCTTCGGTACCATTACGGGATTTGCAACCCATGTTTGATATCTGCTAACGCGTACGATGCCTGCGTCAAGGAGTTCCTTGACTTGGGTTCTACACGCGTTAGTTTGTTCAGGCCCCATTACTCTGCGCTTTTGTACGACTGGCGTAACAGCCGGATCGCACTTGAGCTTATGCTCCGCCTTACTTCGGGGTACACCAGTCATGTCAGCTGGTGCCCACGCAAAGATGTCAGCGTTTTTCTGCAGTAAGCGTTTGAGTAGGGTGCGGGTGGGATCAACAATTGTTGGTCCAATGGTAACGGCCTGGTCGGGGTATTTGCCATTGAAGGCCCATTTTTCCGGTTCGGTGATGGTTGGTTTAGCCTTTTTCGGTTTGGGTTTAGATGAGACAGATGCGATGCATACCTGGGGAATGCCGGTGATCATCGCTACACCCTCAGCTGTTGGCCATCCCATCATGCCGTGGACTGACGATACCACGGCGTTGAATCTTGCCATCCCGTCTCTTCCGAATAGGATGTCGTACGTGTGGTGTGGCTTTTTCATCACGACAAAATCCACGTCTTCTGTGCGTGAATGATTCCCATCAGTAAGAGTAACGGGGAAAGATAGGATACCCAGGGGGGTTTCTGTACTGCTGTCAAACCCTTCCATTGAAGCGTAGACCGTTTCCAAGCGTTCTTTGTCTTCATCATCCAGCTTATCAAAGAACTGCCTGTACATCACTGTCGACGAAGCGCCGTTGTCAGCAAGAGTGCGGGAAGTGATGTAATGCCCCAGCTGGCTTCTGATGACGATGGGGCCTTCTTTGCTGGGGACTCCTGGCACTCGCGGGAAGCGCACCTCAGCTTCCTTCCACGCGCATGGTTCTGTCACTCGTCTTTTTCTTCCTCGGACCTTGCCATGAACCATGTTGATGCTGATGTCGACGGGCTTTCGTCCGTTACCTCTGTACCGGTTGTCATTCCTTCCTCCCTTCCTGATTGATGCCACGAGATGTGCAAGTCTTCCATCCTTGACAAATGTCTCAATAATATCCTTCAAGGATGTGCACTCTTCAGTACCATGACCCTTTGTCCCGTGGAAATCACAGGATTTGCTTTGATCCGCATTAGGTTTCTGCCGGATCAATGGGGCTTTTGGCCATGGCAATTTTTCCGTGGCAAATATCTCCGTGACGCTCTTCGTGAGTGGCGTCCACCGGTGTTTTCGGTTTGAAGGGTGTGTGTTGTCCCTTCCGCCAACAAGAGGGCGAGAGCTGGATGAGGTGTCAAAGTTTACCCTTGACTGCCAAATACCTAGCCTCCTCTTTTTGTTCTGCCGGGCGATCCGGACATTGTTTTCTCTTGTCCTCTGCGTGTAGAGGTGTGTACTCTGGGGAAGATCCCTTCCCAGTTGCTTTTCTGTCTCGGCAAAGCGCTTTGCCGCCGTCATGATGCCATCCCATGTTGATGGCATGCCATCCTTACCCGTCAATGTGCGGATAAGTTCTGGGTATTCGGCGCCTTGGATGAAGGCGGCGCGAACCAGATCCTCACTTATGTTGCCGAGACTTAGCTTTTTGGAGTTGAAACGAGTGATGAAGTCTAGTAAAGATTCATCCTCCTCTCTCACGCAGTTGAGGATCGTCCACTGCTCTTCAGTGTACTTCCTCTGTTGGCTGAAGTGCTGGCTGAACTTGTTCTGAAAGTCCGCCCAGTCATATATGTGGTGGATCGGTAAACGATCGAACCATGCCCTAGCCGCTCCGACCAGAGTCATCTGGAACATGTAGCACCACGTGGGTTCCGTCCAGTTGCTGACGGTAGCCCCCGCAATGAACCTGTTCAAATGGTCATCTGGGTCGGATAGACCATCATAAGTGCCAATGTTGGACATTTGTTTGGCACTTCTCGGGGCGATTGCTTCCGCAATGTCCCTTGCGAATTTTGACTTTCCTGCATTTGTAGCAGTTGGTCTAAAGGTTTTGGAGAAGTCACGCGGGTTTCTCTCCGCGATTGGTTTAAAAGCTTCCCCAAAATTCCTTTTTGGTTGGACGTCCGTTTCCTTACGCTTCCCTTTCGCCTTATGGCGAGGGTTCGCGTCGGTATCGGACTCCAACTCGTCGTCTGAGTACTCGCAGTCACTGCTCATATTGAGGTGTTGGCGAGTACTGCCGAATTCGTCAGCCTGTTGAGCTGAACGCAAGTGTTCATCCAATTCGGCTTGGAATTCTCTTTGCCGTGCTTCGGCCCACGCCTTCACTTGATCTAGTGTTTGGCGAGGGACCCTCGTTCGTTTTTCCAGCTGGGTATCGGTGAACCCCAGTGGAATATTTACTGCACTTGCCCCGGCTTGGGTAGTCGGGGTAGTGTTCGTAAGGATTGTATAACCGCCGGTGTTCCCCCCAGTTGCTGGGGTTGTTACCGGGGTTTCTTGGTCGGTTACAGGCCTTTGGACCGGAGTAACGTTAACCATTTCTTCAGAAATTGTGAAAAAACTAAAATAGTTCTAGCTTTTATGCACGGATGGCGCCAATGAAGAAACACTAAGTGACCCGGTACAGATTATAGATAATCTGGGGGTTAAGTAATGTTTCCCACGAGAATGAGGTCCAACAGAGACGGTTGTTCTTCAGGGAACCTGCAAAACAAACACCGTAAGCTCGTCACTGAGAAGGGGGGGGTTCCTCCTTGTGACCACCCTCCGGCGTGAGAATCAGACTAGATTGCTCTGAATATAAGTGTATATTAAGAGATTGCTAGATAACTGGATAGCAGATGATCTTACCATTCCAAGATGTTGGAGTATTTATAGCCGAAGGTAGGTTTCCTAGAAGGTACAGCCGGCTGAATAGTATTCCTGTTCTACCAACAGTGGACTATGCACAGGCCATACTGGTTGGTGGGTAGGTTACGGCCAACAGTGACAAAGTCGGCTGCACTATTCCACCAACTGTAGATTATGCACGTCCCACCTACTGTGGATTGTACGCAGGCCATGCTGGTTGGTGAATAGGTTACGGCCAACAGTAACACTATTCCACCAACTGTAGGCTGCGCATGTCCCACAGTAAGGGTTGGTGAGTAGGCAGCGGCTAATAGTGACAAACAGTACTAGAGGGTGCTCCTCCTCGCACTGTTGTCGGTGAGCTGTCACCCTGTGATTGGCTCATGGGCTGTTCTGGTCAGATCGTCTGTCCTATCCATACCTTGGTAGGTATAGTACAAAAGATCTTTCAGAATCATACAGACTGGCTCATTTAGGCGGGATTGTTCCCGCCTTGCTCATTCCTTCATGTGACTACTGAAGTATCTAGTGTCTTGTGCGTGTAGCCCTGCTGTCTGCGGGTAGCCTTCCCTGATGGCTTGTATCCGCAACTGCGGGAACAGGCGGGGTACTTCACCATTGGGAGGCTTTCCCTGCGTGTACAGCTTGCGTACTGCGCGTAAGATTCTATGAGCATGGTGGGTCCTGCGGGAGCAGATGGCCTTTGCGCAGACGTCCCTGTTCAAGGTGAGTCTTGCGGGACCAACTGGTCTCTGCTGGGACCTACCTCTTCAGTAGGATAATACATGATTTATCAAATCTCATTAGCGTAATAACCCCTCCTCCAGCCTTAGGGACGCCACCCGTCCTCAGATAACCAGTCGTAATAATCGGGTTGCAAACAGCATCCATCTCTTTAAACTTCACATCATACTCCTTTTTCTCGTCCAAATGATTATCATCCAGTCGTAACGGAAAATAAAAAATGATTCTTGTTTAAGGTTAATACAGACATGGATTAGTGGCAGGGGCGGCGGCGGAACTGTGCGGGAGTGGTGGAGGAGTAGCTGGGTAGCCGGCGTAGGGATGCAGCTGCGTGGAGCTGTGTGGTGGCCAGCAGAAGCAGGGGTGGAGGGTCATCGACGTGTGACAGGAGGAGAGGGTGGAAGAGAAGGGGTGGTTGTGTTTGCTAGGGTTTGAAAATAATGAAATAGAAAATGAGAAGAGGTAGAAGATGTGAGGAAGGTCTATGTCTTCTAAGATAAGAGGGCGCGAAGACGTTTTCTTAATGAAATGTTTTCAGAAAACAAACAGTCTGCAAGCCTAAATGTATGCGCGTGGTTTGCGCAACACAGACATAAAAGGCCAGGAAGATCTTCAGACAAAGAACAAACACCACCTTTAAGAATGGTCCAACACATCTTTTATGCTTCAATAAATATTTTTGGTAAGGTAGTTGAGACATTTGCCAATGTTTTTTTTTGTTTGTTTTTTTGTTTTTGGTTAAAGAGCATATTTTTAGTTTTTTACAAACTTTTTCTTAAGGCTTGTTGTTTGTAAAAACCTAAAATTTAAAATCTGAACAAACACAATGACTAGAAGTTATATAATGGAAATGTGTTTTTAAAAAAACACATAGTTTTCATTTCTTTCGGTTTTTATGGATGGCCGGTGGATAGTTTAATCATTTATAATTTGCATCAAGATATATGATGATTCGAGCCGACAAAGAGGCGAATCAACTATTTTGTGTATGATAAAGTGTATCAAGTTAGCATCAAGTATATGTACCGGTCTATGTGTAGTCAATAGGTATTTGAAGAGTGAATAAATGAGTTATTGAAATTTATTTTTTTTGAACGGCAACTTTTCTCAGTTAAGTGATAACGCGACCGCATTCATGGCCCCATCACCCTCGGTCCAGACTATGTTGACATTATCGGGACCCACGCTGGAACCTAAGGATCATTTGGCATTCCCGGTAAAACCTCCGCTCACCCCGCCTGAAGGCACGACAGATTTTATGCATCAGGGAAAATCCGGTCGGCATCAGAGATCGAACCCGGGTCTCCCCGTGTCTTCCCATCCTTTGCTGGCCAACTGGGCTAGCCCAGCTGGTTTATTGAAAAAACAAATGATAATTCAAAATTGAATTTGTTAAAAGAGATTATATTTTGCTATAATTGAGTTTTGTGGCAACTTTAAAGATTTCTTTCTTAGTATAGAACTATAGATATTTTGGTAAGAGCCGTTCCAATAAAAGATACTTTGGTGAGTGAAAATAATTATGGAATATGTGGACAAACGAAATCAAGTGTTTCAACACATGTTTCATGCCTTAATAAAATACAGTAACTTTTGCTTAGTTAAGACGCTTGTCAATGTCTTTTTTTCTTTTTTTTTTTGGGGTTAAAAACGTATTTTGTACTCCTGCTTGTATAAAACCTTAAACTCAAATTTTGACCAAACACAGAGACTAGAATTTTAAATAAAAGAAAGATGTTTTGGAGTTCGGTGGTGGTTTTAAAAGAAAAGCCAAAGGCATTGAAAAAGGCTATGAATTTAAAGGCATTCTTATATTTGCTTAAGGGTATCTGATACATAAAACGGAGAAAAAGAAAAAATTAAACTAATTTACACTTCATCGAGAAAGATAAAGAGTATCTCAAGATACCCCTAGCCTTAATAGATCTGTCATTGTTCTAGACACGACTACACGAGTACTAATGATACATGGCTTGGTCATGGTTCAAAATCTTGTCTAACTATTTGGAAAATTATGTTATCTGTATTTAGCCAATCATTTCATCATCACATTAACTTATATTTTCCAAGAACAAAAATGTGTTAAGGCATTCAAATACAATCCTAAGTGATCTTATTAATCTTTATGTTGTAAAACACATTACGGTGCTGTTTGTTTCTTCAGAGGTAAACTGTCTACAGTCTGCGGATCACATCTGTAGAAATATGTGGAAAAAGAGGTAGACCAAACCTTTACAGTCTGCAAGAATAAGAATGTTTATTTTTTAACGTCTGTATACTGCTAAAATAAACTGGTTGTGGTGTATGAAATGTGGTACTAGGTGGTGGTGGACGGTGGTGCTAGGCGATGATAGTGGTGGTGGCAGACGGTGGGTGGTGATGGTGATGGTGATGGACGATGGTGCTGGCAGATGGTGGGTGGTGGTGGTCGTGAACGTTGGTCATAAACATTTCTTTAAAATCAATGATAAAAATGAACACTTTAGGGATTTTTTCTTTAATTTATGTAATTTATCATCAAATCGCATTCGTTGGCCTTTTAATTTTTCAAACGGCAAACTAGTAAAACCAATAGCACGGTGCCAGATACAATAAGAACACAATAAAAAGTATTAAGATTTTATCATATATTTCATAATGGAGTTTTGTAAAAATAAAATAAAATAAAATAAACGTCTTTCTTTAGTGTGGGTCGTAAGATTTTATTTTTCTTTTCTAGAAACTTATAAAGAATATCAGTTTTAAAATGAAAATGTTAATTTAATAGTTCAAAAACTTTTATAAAATTAAAAACAATCAAAAGTGTTGGTGGGTGGTGGCGGCGGGTGATAGGTGATGGTGGTGGTGGTGGTGGTGGCGGATAGAGGTGCACAAATCGGGTTTTTCAATTACCCGGGTTCGGGTATGACCGGGTGTTGAAAAATCGGGTATTGGCAATACCCGGGTCGGGTTCGGGTTCGGGTCCGGGTATTCTCTCTAAAAAACATACGCTATGCATCGGATTCGGGCTGAGTATCGAACCGGGTATTTGAATACCTATTTCCGGGTATTGAAAAAACCCTATTTTTGGGTTTTTTTTGCTTTTTTTGGGTATAGATTGGATTTTTTTTAAGGGAATACAATTTTTAGGGGTATTTCGGATATTTTTCAGGTATTTTTCGGGTAATTTCGGGTATGGATCAGGTATTTGAAAAACCCGGTTTCGGGTATTGTAAAAACCCGGCTCCGGGTATGGAACCAGTTCCGGTTTTCGGGTATTACCGGGTATAAATCGGGCACGGTTCCGGGTACGGGTTTTGGTACTGAAATGCATACCCTATCCGTACCCTACGGGTAGGGTCGGGTACGGGTATTAAAAACCTGGGTGTTAAAAAAACCGCTTCCGGGTATTTTTTTCGAGTCCGGTTCCGGGTTCGGGTTTTTTGTGCAACTCTAGTGGCAGACAGTGGGTGGTGGTGGATAGTGGCTGTTGATAGGTGGTAGTGCTTAACATTCTGCATACCTTAGATTATCTCAGAAGTGGATGAGCCAAGTCTGCACCAAAAAAAAGTTTGTGCAAATGTTTTTTAATGAACCGCCTTCGAAAAACCAAGCAGTTTGCAATGACAATGTATACGCGTGATCTATGCGACGTAAAACTTTTTTTGAAAAAACAAACAACACCTCCATAATGCTTAAAGAAGGCAAGCGAAGAGGTGAGGTTGTGTTTGCTTAATTGTATGAATGTATCATCATACACTCATTATAAAAGGCAATCAACCAGAGAGAAATTACGGAGGATTATGGGCTATCTTTTGTCATCTTAATCAGCAGGAGACTTAAAAATGAGTATAACTAAATATGGTATCCATGTTTATATGATTAAAATATTTATTTAAATTATAATTAATATAATTAAAATATTTATATCTTTAATAAAATCATATATACTTTTTTTTTATTAAGTCAACTTATATACACTTTTGAGTGTAGAAGATTAATGCAGTATAATTCAATTAACGATATTTATAAGTCTAAGATGATAAAGATAAAAAACAATTATTAACGAACAATAATTTTATTCTCACATATTCATTCAACTTTCATTAATTCATAAAGTTTTCATCATTTTCTTTCGAAAATGTAATACAAAAACGTGTTTATTTATACTAATTTTTTATATATGATTTTTTTATGTCATTTATAATGAAATATCTTATCATCTTTTTTTAGAATTCGTTATTCCATTAGAAAATATCATTACAACCCATAAAATCACCAGGTGCGTCTTTTTCGCGATTATAAAGGAATTGCGTAAGAATACATCACGTATTTGTATGAATATTTCCTTGAAAAATATATTCTGAACTTATAAAACTATTTATAATTTGATAAAATATAAGTTTGTTTTTTAAATTTATTATTTAATTTTTATAGCATAATTATATCTCCTATAAGAATCCCGTGCATTACACGTCCATCAAGTTAATATTATATAAAAGTAATATAACATAAAGAAAAGAACAAAATCATGCTAGGTGCCGCAACCATGGTTTTTTGTTCGATACCTAATACTAATTGAATATGTGTCGGTTCGTCACTGCAACATCTATGTATTTTTTTAATTATTATATTAATTTGTTGTATTTGAACATTGACGAATTTATTTTCTTTTGTTTAGTTTCGATGACGTAACCTGCTATCGACCAATCACGTCAGCTCGTACCTGCACCATGTGCTTTATTATATTTTTTTTCTTTCAATTTTGTGCCTTTATATTTTTGGGTTTATTATTATTACCATTACGAACCTAAGCGATATCAATCGAGTTATCATCACTGCATCACTGTAACACGGCACGGCAAGTTTTGTTACCTAGTTATATATTAAATATCCGCCCACAACACTATATATCCTTATATTTATCTAATATTTATGTGGTGTTCTCTGTCTTAATCGAAGTTGTAAAGTAAATAAATACTGCATAAGCAATCAAAAGAGTCTCTTTAGAAACGTGGGGATAAATAAAAAATAATAATTTATTCATCCGTCTAGAATCTTATAATTTATATCAATGCAAGTTGCTTATATTCTTATAAAATAATAATTTATTTATCTCATCATCTAAGTTTTAGTTTAAAGTCATGTTAATTTTCTTCACAGCCCTTGTGATAAAATTTATGGGTTAATAAGGTATAAACTCTACTACTCTAGATCCTCTTATAATAAAAAGAACACTCAAAATTATCATTATGTTACGAAACCCACATTATCAATTCCCAAACTTGTTTAATCCTAGCACAAAGACAAATGTTAATAATGATGATCTAGAATTAGACATAAGAAACATTAAAATGAAAATCTTGAACCAAAACAAGTAATTATTGAAAAAAAAAATCAAAACACTAGCTTAAAGATGTCCAAAAGGAAAACATCAAGTCTATAAAATATATGATCTCACTTGCTACTAAAATTTTTCGAAGTATAAAATAAGTAGTGACCTTGGATTATCCAATGATTATAAAGGACCATCAAGTAGAATTATTAATTAAAACGACATGTTTTTAGAGCAATAAAATGAAAACAGAAACCCTTGAAAAGCCTAGTTGTTTCATAGTAAGACTATACATCGAGCTTGTGTTGATTGCCCACAATTAAGTTCCAAAAATGGCAAGATGACAACCTCAAACTTGTGAAAAATATCAAGGAGGCCAATGGCTAAGTCATATAATGTATCACCTGTCAATTTGTTATTATATAAAATTATGACTTATCAAATAAAATTATACATCTGTATGTGTGTGTGAGAAACTTAAAAAGATCTCACAACGTTCAACTATATGCAAGATTTTGGTTCATAAGGAGCTTATTGCACACGTCGAGTAGCTAGGAGAAATTTTAGGATAAATGACATTGTGAGGAATGTTCACATTAAGTATTATTACGCCTAAAAAGTTATGAGCTTCGTTTACAAAGTCTTGTGGTGTAAATCAAACAATATTGATTGATATATGTGGCCGTATGTTACACGGTATGATAAACATAGGACAAACTTAGTAGCTTAGGCCGGAAGGAAACGACAATATACATAATAACTATTGAGAGATTGAAAATTTTGCGAAATACGAATATATCTTGATATCGATTTTAGGCCCATGAAAGGTTGAGGACCACGTATATGAAGATGTCTAGAGACATAGGATTTCATAACAAGTGGAGTTAAACTCACCAAAGAACACTTGACAGATGTTACTGAAATAACCATTTGAACACTAGTCTGAACTTAAAAGCAAATACTAGTTGCATGAATATATGCAGTACTAGTTGGTATATGTAAAGGCTAACCATGTGTTGGTTAATAATATTGTCTAGTGTGAAACTGCATAAGTAGCATAAATGGTCTTTATTTGTTGATCTACTTATATACAAGGTACTTTATTTTCAACTTAGAACGAGTTGAGCATGTGTCAATCAATTCACGTAGTCTCTTGTTGTCCAAAATCTTCCACTCCGGTTTTATTACACAAGAAGTTCTGGGTAAAATCAAATGACATGATAAACGTAAACAACAAAAAGCTAAGGGTGGTTTAGTTCAAACTCATAGAGGCGGTTTGGAGGATATAAAAACTCAAATAGAAAGATAATAGTTAAAAGATTTGGTTTATCATTAAGACCATGGTAGTGGGCGTGATAAAGCCTCATAACGCCCCGCACACCGTCCCCGGGGCGCCATGAGCTTTCTTTTGGCTTCAAAATACAATGTTTGAAGATATTGTGAGATGTTTAGACGCGTGTCATGCAATTTAAGATTATTTAATAATTAATTAAATGTATGTTAATACTTAATATCAATAAGTTATGAATGCAACATATTTCAACTTTTTCATGCGTGATGGGTAAAGACAAAAACAAGTTGGCACGTCCTTAATGGTCCCAACAAATGGATTGTCCTCATCTTTAATCAAGCTAAAGTAGTGTTCGGCTGACCTATTGAAATAGCCGAAATTAATTGGATTGAAGGTCCTAAATATAGAATCGAATAATCTAAACTATCTTAGGAGTGTGTAAAATGTATATAAAGAAATGTGGTTAAAAATCGTCCTGTATCATATCTAACACAATAAGTATAATTGTTTATACGGTTTTTATTCTCTACTGAAAATTAGTCCTTAATTGAACGTATCTCAACAAGTGTATATGTAAAAACCATCATATAGATAAAAATAATAATTCTGCTATAGGTTCTTACCAAGTAATCAAAATCAATATATAAAGATTTGTTTTTAAACCAAAATGATCAAGTTTAAGATCTAATTAGATTTAAATCTCTTTTTGCTGTGTTTGGAAATACCCACAATATACCCGAGTGATCGTTCTTCAGACGGGAATTCGAGATGTCAGCAGTCTATACTGATATTGGTGCTTTAGATCCGACTCACCCATGAACACCATCAAAAAAAAACCCACCACTTTGGAAGACCTCCACCGAATCAGGTTTTGAACCGAAAACATTAGAAATTCCAAGCTTTAACCATTACACCTATGTCATTGAACTAGAAGACCAATTGCTGATTTTGGTCTTTTAAACCTATATTATGTAGTTTCTTAAACCTGAATTTAGATTTCAAAAGTAATTTATCAATGATTGTAAATAAGATTTGAAATGACTAGAGTTCGAAAAGAGAGAGAGAGAGCAAAGATGTATCAAACCTCACCTAAGCATTTAAATCCATCCTAACATTGGTAATCTATATCGCATACACAAATAGAAATTTTGATCCTGCCAACAAATTTTGACAATAAATTCAGCCTTTTCTTATCTTTTCTTTAGCCTTTTTAAAATACTACTTTTAAAAGAAGTCGAAAATTTGATTGCTTATTGACAATCGAATCACATATGTTTACGATATAAACTTATGAGCCACATGTGGCTAAAAATAATATTTCCATAACTGGACCCATTATCAATTCAGTTATCATATCTTTTGTTTTTTAAAATCGGGTTGTGTTAATATAAAATAGAAAGTAAATATACAGGTGTTCATAGGGTAGAGCCCTTATAGCGGGGCCATGTTGATCATCCGTAGAAATTTGGTCGTAAGTAGAAATTAATTATCAATAGTAAGTTGCTACTGATTATTAAGTAAGATCGCTAGCAACGTGACAGTAACAACTAATTAACAGTAAAAGCGAGCACTGGTAACTAGTCATGAGTAGTAATTGGTCGTTAGTGAAGACTGATAGGTAGTGCACACATGTTTAACAAAATGACTCTCAATTGACCTTTTGTATAATGCATTTAACAATGTCTTATTGAGTTATTGTATAATGTATTTAACAATGTCTTAATTGAGTTATTGTGTTCAAAATTTTTAAATGTAACATTACTAACATAGTTGAAAAATCAAATATTAAAATTACCGCTTCTTAGCACAATAACTCGAGTTACTAGTTTTGAATGGTAATTATAAATTAAAATAGGAAAAACTTATAAAAAGTTGTCATATTTCAATAATCTAAAAACAAATTTGAAAAGGAAAAAGGTATTGAAGGTTGAAAACTACGTATAAGTGTACTTACTTGTAAAGTCTTAGTACTTTTAACACCTTTTTAAAGTTAACTTTTATGATTGTATGTATATATCAATTCATTTAATACATTGATAATAGTGAAACACGAAAGAATATCATGTTAAAGGAGAGGTATATTTTGAACGGCCAACGAATCTTTTAAATGGACTGCTGGCTAAATTCATCGTATCGGGATACACTCGTATTTTGATAAGAGAAAAACCATCACCTAAGGTCAACGCCATCGAACACTCGTCCGAAGGCACGACAGTACGGTGAATTAAAACCTGTTCAATTCAAGGATCTAACTAGTAAAGACCACTTACTTGTCTAGTCTTCCGTTATCACCCTGGTGACTAAAAAACTAAATGATGTGGACACTAATATCAAAAGTTTATTCAACATTTCCCTTAAATAAAACTATAATTTCAAAGGGTAAAGTTAAAATACAAGGACAACAAAAATAAGAAGTGTGAGAAGGAATCTAATCCATTAATCTTAGATTTGAATGATGGAGATTAATTTAAGAAAATAAATTGATGAAAAAGATATAAAGGTAATAACACACTTTTGTTAACTTTCTCTTTCCACATACAATGCACATGTTAATTCCCCCATCATTTTAAAACGTCCATAACTTTTTCATGCTATATTATTTTTTAAATTTTTTTTTACCATAATAACAAGAGTTTTTTAATCTTTAATATGAGTATCGTATTGTTATATATAAAAAAATTATTGGGTTTTTTATAGTGTTTTATTGGTTGTTTGTTATGATTTTTAATTAGGTTTTTCTATGCATTGTGTTATAGCTTTTGGTCATTGTGTTATTAATTGATACTCATATTAAAGATAACAATTAAAATAAAGATTACGTCATTGTGTCTTTTTGTTTGTCATTGTGTCTTTATGCTCATCATTGTATTTTAGTCATTGTGTATTGTGTTCATGTCATTGCGTAATATATAATTTCCATTGTGTTTTACGTTTCAGGTCATTGTGTTATATGCAGTAATCATTGTGTTTTACATTTCGTGTAATTGTGTAATATGTATTATCATTGTGTTTTATGTATTAGATAATTTGTTATTATTTTATCATTATATTTACGTATTATTATTACACAACCGTATTATTAGCATTTAAAAAAACACAATGATGATTTGAAAGATACAATGACGAAAAAAACACAATGACAAACATAAAAACACAATGACGAAAAGACACAAAGACACAATGACGTAATTTTTGTTTTAATTTTTATAAAACAAAGTCATACTCATATTAAATATAAAAAACGCTTGTTAATATGGTGATTTTTGTTTTAAAAACTAATATCATATGAAAACGTTATAGACGTTTTAAATTGATGGGGGAATTAACATATGACTTGCATGTTGAGAGCGAAAATATGTACCATTACTTTTATATCCTTTTACCTTTGGTCTCTACTTGATATATGTTAATCAACCATGAGTTCTCACACTTCTCATTTTTATTGACTTTTGTAGAATAACTTAACCCTAATTTCAAAATCACAAACATAATAAAAAGGGTGTTAATATTAAAAAATCCTAATGATAATAAAAATAATAATAAAAGAGAAAAGAAAAAGGAAGAGAGATGGTAGTGGATGGTGGGCATAGCATGAAAATATTTCCCCTTACGGCAATATCCGAAAACCTTAAAAACCCTTTTCATATTCCAAATCAGGCAACTCACAAGTTTCATGCCTCCTCCTCACCTTTCGTTTACCGGCTATAGCCGGTCACCTCACCGTATCCCAAACGCTATCCTCGTTCCATTTATCTCTCGCCACGTGTTACCATTCACCAAAATTTTATTTTCCACCAATCCTTAATTTATTAGACTTTTGTCAAAAACATTTTTTGATATACATATTTTTTAGCCTCTCAAACTTGATGGCAAATTAAACTTTTGTCCCAAAAGTTTCAAATATATAATTTTCAGCACATTAACACTGGTAATTAAACTTCGGGGCTTTCAACTTATATCTTTATTTACAGGTCTTTAACGTTGGTTATGAAACTTTTGCCATAAAATTTTTGTCATAACGAATCCAACGATACCGACCAACTTCCCACTACATACCCATCGCAATGCATGGTAGCTTTCGAACACATAATGAATTTAACTGCTTCATCGCAACATATGCATATAATTACTAATTTAAAGTGTGTGTGTGTATATATATATATATATATATATATATAAGTGCATTCATAATAACCTCTCTATCTCCAAAATTAAGTAAATACTAAACGGCTATTTCACTTTATGTTGCTCAATTTAACTTTGAGTAAATCTAGTTGACATATAAATCAAGCAAATGTGCCTTTTGAGCACAAGTTACAGTTAACCCGCCTTGTCTTGAACCATTTACACAAAACTATCAAAGTGAGTTATGGTTGTCTTTAGGGGTGTTAATCGGGTTAACCTGATCGGGTTTCGGGTTAATCGGGTCGGGTTAGTCGGGTTGTGAAAAAAAATAATCTAACCCGCGACCCGACCCTATTAAAGTTCAGGTTTGTCGGGTTCGGGTTAATCGGGTTTTGGGTTATTCGGGTCGGGTTAGTCGGGTTGCTATATATTTTTAAGTTGATTTTTGTGTTGGTAACCAGTGGACTACAATATTTATCTTATTATTGCATATAGGACTGTAGACAAACCAAACGATTAGGGATGTTCATGGTTCGATACTTCGGTTTGAAACCGTTTAAACCGATCATTTCTTTAGTTTCATAGTCGGGCTTTCTTATTAACTTTCGGTCGGTCGGTTTCAAAAATTTCAAACCGCAAAGAACGGTTTGGTTTACGATTTTAAAATTTTCAAACCGTATAACCAGATCAGACCGTAAGATGAATACACTTTATTTTTTTAAATATATATATTATACTACATGTAGTTAATTAGTTATATTTTGTGTTAGGCTTAATAAAAGTAAAACTTGGCTATGACTATTAACTTGCTTAAACTGTACTACTATAATGAGGCATGTTTATGGTATTAAAATTTCCAATTCTATTTGTTATTTCATTTCAGATTAAGATTGAAGCTGATTTGTTGCATATCTATTATCAGTAGATCTAGTTGATTATTGTTAATTTTTAAGAACCTTACACATTTTCACTTTAGACAACACCTCAAAACTTGAGCAGATCCTTTATAGCATGATGGTATGCAATAAAGGAATTTTTGTAACTAATATAATTTGTTTCGTACCTTTTTTATATATATACCCAAACCGTGAAACCAAACGGTTAGTAACGGTTCAGTTTGGTTCGGTTTCCTATCTTAACGGTTCGGTTTTTGTTTTTTATTAACGTTTGGCTCATGGCTTGTCATAAAAACCATTAAAACCGGACCGTGAACACCCTTACAAACGATCACGTACAAGGGCATGTTTGTCTTCGTTCTTTAAACGAACACGAACACTTAATCAAACAAATATTTGTGTTCATGTTAAATGGACATGTTCATGTTCGTTTATATTCATTCATTTAAAATCTAAATGAACAGTTCACGAACATAAACGAATGTAAATGAACATATATGTGCATGCGTAAATGAACACAAACAAACATAAACGAACACAAATGAATATAATTAAATGAACACAAACAAATACCACTAATCGGGTTAACCCGAAACCCGATTTTTTTTCCAAAAACGAACCCGAAACCCGACCCTATTAACAATTCGGGTTATTCGGGTCAACCCGAATAACCCGATTAATACTTTTTGACCATGTTTAACCCGACCCTAATAAACTTATTAGGGTTCGGGTCAGGTCGGGTTAATCGGGTTCGGGTATTTTGAACACCCCTAGTTGTCTTAAACACCTTGAATAATTGATGTTTGTAAAATATGTTCTTAATAATTTCTCTCAGGTCAACTTCGATGAATAAACACATACACATAAACTCCTACACTACATATGTTAGATTATCGAAACAAATTTTATCAACATACTCTAATCTATATATCTAACTTCTAACTATATTATTAAAACAAAATACATTGTATACATGACATCATACTAGCTTGTCCATAAAGGATGACACCCAATCTATTACTATCTAACTAATATAGTAAAGCAAAATAATTTTGTCCACATGTCCTTCACCTAGGTTGTCCATATAGGCTTTCATGTCATCAACCTTCCATAAATTTAATTTCCACATATTCACAATAAAATTTTAATCAATGATATTGACTTTTATATTTTTGTAACTTATTAATGTAATTATAATATTAATTTCTAATTATTGTTAGAATTAAAAAACTTATTAAATTTACTAGGTTTAAATTGTTCATCGTTTCTTCTTTAAAAGGCACATCATTCGTTCAAAAATCATAAATGCTCCCCATCATTTGTAACCAGATTCTTCACCTCATCTATAACCGGTTCTTCATGATTTGTCAATTTCTTAATCCAAACAACATTAAATATGTTCATCGTTTGCAATTATCAGGTATGATTTATATTTTAGTGTCTCATCGATTTTTGTGAAGAACAACATCAAATTGATTCACTGTTATTGGATTTAGGGTTTACCTGCATGATTTTTTATACTAACGGTTAATAGATTTGATATATAATCTATTCCTATTAATCGATTTATGTTTTTATCTATTTAGGGTTTAAAGGTATTATTTTTTTTTTTAAATTATCGGTTAATCGATATGATGTTTAATATGTTTGTTACTTAAAATTATGTTTATATATTGTGATTTTTTGTTCATAATACGCCTTTTTCCAAGTTTCACTAATATTAATTTATATTTATTACCTATCAATTTAAAATTTGAAAATCTTATTATATATGGATAGGCACCTAACTATTATAATCTAAATAATATAATAAAGCAACTCAATTTTATCCACGTGTCATTAATCTAGGATGTCCACATAGAACTCCACGTCATCACATTTTCATATAATTATTTTCCACATATTCACAATTAATTTTTGGTAACATTAAACTGTTATTTTTGGAAACTAAAATCTTTTTTAATATAGTTGATCAATTAGTAATATATTGACTATAAATTCACAACCTTACAAAAATTATTATTTTTAATTAAAACAATGCTGCAACAACAATACTACAAAAACACAATTAAAACAATCTTACAAAATGCACACCAGAAATTTTTTTTAAAGAGGATGGATCCCCGGCAAACATTTCAATAAAAATAAAAGAAAAGAAAATGGGTTAATTAAAACGATTTCTAAATTAGTCAATAGGTCAAATTAGTTTATTATTATATTCAGATGTCTAATTTTTGGTAGTTCTAAAAATCAAGCCCTGGGTTTTTATTAGAAATTATATGCTGCATTATAGGCTTATTTATAGGGTTTTATTTATAGGATGTATATTGCATTATATTGAATTCGATTTATTGTATTTATTATTTAATTAAAACAGTTTCTGAACTTACGGTGTTTATCAAAAATAAACATCTTCATATGTAGTATATAACATCCGCTCATAGATGCATTCTCCACATTAAAACAATCTTCTGCTTTTGAAGCTTTTACAAAGTAAGTTTTTCAACTGTTAATTATAAATTTTATATTTAAACGAATTATTTCAATAAAGTCTTTTATCGTTTGATTTAAAACAGATTACAATGGAGGTTCAAAGCTTTGCAATGTTGGATGAAATTGATGTTCTCAAAACATCTCCATCCATAGTTAAGGTTAGAGTTTTGAGAGTATGGACCGTCAAGGATAACAAACACTCCAAACGAGTACTTCTTGATCGAGATGGTCCTCATGGATCAATCTGTAAGTTTTTTATTGTTTTATATTTTCCTTTCTCTATGCTACTCTTTTCATTAATTATCTACACATGTTTCTTCTTCTTCTTCTTCTTCTTATTATTATTATTATTATTATTATTATTATTATTATTATTATTATTATTTCATGACAGGAGAATCGAATGCAAGCTACGGTTTTTAAACCCGACATTTTTTGTTTCAAAAGGTTTTTGAACGAAAACTCTACACGGGTGAAAATATAAGTTTAAACATGGTATGTATTTGAAACCTTAGTTTTCAAATAATATTACAAAATCTGTTACTAATGTGTTTTTTTTATTTTTTGTTAGGTATAATGGTTCATTTATGTTATATTATTCCTTATTTACTGAATCATTTATTTATAAAGTATTTACTTTTTATGTTATAGACATAATTTAACATCTTTTGTAATATCTGCTGGTAAAAAACTTATGTCAAATATTTATGTTGATTGAATATGTTTTTTGCATTTTATATTGTTTATGATATGTTTTCCACCCGTGTGTAACACTGGTTATTATCCTAGTTTATAATATTTCCATCTAATTCATTATTAATTAAATCCAATTATCACTTGATTGACTTTTATTATTCAATTTCATAAAATAGTATTTCTTTTTACAATTTTAAACTCTTTTGTTACTAGAATTCAAAGTTAAAATATGTACGTAACTGGCATTCTTAATTATGATCATTAACTAATGTTTTATTTTAGAAAATACAATAAAACAAAAAGAATATATCAAATATATAACATATTAAAAGTATTGCAAAAATTTCCAAATTCAATCTTTTACATTATAACAAGATTTATGATAATTTATGGTAATTATTAAAACAAAGATATAATATTCCATATTGTTAGATGATTCCTTATGTTATTTTTCGTGTATATTATTCATGATTTTACTGACTTGGTTTTTAAATCAAGTATAAAGATTTTTTTTTTTTTGTATTTCAAATAAAGTTTGTCACCAGTTAGCTTTTTTAAGTTTTGTTAAATACAGGGGAATCGAGCTCAAGCTAATGTTTTCAAGCAGTAGTTTTTCCGATTTCAAAGGTTCCTTCAGTTTTTAAGTTTTGCAAACATTGTATAATGTTTCAAGTAATATGGATATTTGGAGATGTAATTTTATTACAAATAAAAAATTTATTAACTTGGATGGTTTTTAATAAACATGCACATCTAAATGATATTTTCAATATTATTTTATGGTTTAAATTTATAAATAGTAATTTTTAATGTTAATGACAAATGATAAAATAGCTGTTTCATGAATATTTATTTGTAATACTTGTAATTTAAAAAATTCATTACTTACGAATTATTAGGTTTTTAACTTATAAAATTTATGTTTTTTCAAGGTTAACCTTATAATTATAAGTTTGAAAACTATTAATTTCAATGTTACAAATTATAAGTTTAAATATTAAATTTACCTAACAAATTTATTATTTTCTGTCTGTGTGTTACACGAGCCACTATCTTAGTATATATATATATATTAAAACAATATTTTTTTTTTCATAAATAACATACATTCTCATAATTTTTTGTTAATAAAACAATTCAAAATTAAATTAAATATTTCTTTGCATAAATAGCATGCATCTCATAATTTATTGCTAATAAAATAAATTAAAATTAAATTAAGTTCAACTTCTAGAAGTTCTCCTTCAAAAATAAATTAAAATAATCAATCTCATCAGTTTGATCGATTGCACATATATTTCACACTAATTTCAAGCCAAACCCTAATTTTCACAAAATCACTATCTCCTTATTCTTTAATCTTCTGTTCTCTCCATCGGAAAATCAACAATCATCGTTGGTTCCTTCTTCGCAACAGGTATTTTCGAGCTTTATATTATTTTTCTTACATGTGAAATGAATGACTCCCGAGTTCCTCAATTTCATTGAACTCTCCCCTACACACATACATACACACACACACACACACATACATACATACATATATATTTACATATCTTATTAGTTCCTTTCTTCTATTTGTGTTCAGTTTTAGTTTTATTGTATTATGTTTTTAATTAAGAAATTATTTGTCACATGTATTTGGTTATTGAGACCAATTCGAGCTGCCCTTTGACAAGTGAATAAGTTAAGTGGTCAGCTCGTTTAACAATTGGAGTAGCTTTTTTCACAACTAGGTAGCCTTTATTAGCCTTTATTAGAAAAAAGAGAAAATTATTGTTTTAGTCCCTGTGGTTTTAAGGCGGAGGCATAATGAGTTTTTGAAAAGATTTTTGAACTGGTTGAGTCCCCGTAGTTTCAGAAACGAACCAATTGAGTCCCTGCCGTTACTTAACTTTCAGGGTAAAACTTTCATTTTACTGAAACCAAAGGGACTCAAATTGTTCGTTTCTGAAACCACAGGGACTCAAATTGTTCGTTTCTGAAACCACGAGGACTCAACCAGTTCAAAAATTTTTCGAGGACTCGTTGTGTCTCCGTCCTAAAACCACAGGGACGCAAACAATAATTTTCTCTAGAAAAAAATCAAAAGTTGGCAAAACATTAGGCATACAAATGCGTTACATTATAGGCCCGCAATGAAAATACACCTATGTTTTCAATCCAGGTAATTGAATATCATCCAGTTGTTTATCCAAATATATGGCTACGCCTTAATCTGTTCCACAATCTTCTTGAAATTATTGAATAAGTCTTCTAGTTTTTGCTCTCCAGATGAACTAAAAATTGACCAAAATGATACATTGCCACATTTTCTTATGCACCGCCTTTGATTTGTGACGATTATCTTTGAATTGTGATTTACTTTTGGCCGAGTCTCTAATTTCTTTATTCATTGCACTATTTTTTCACCTTTTGCCATATCACCTTGGTATTACAAGATACGAGCAGGTGGTCTACATATTCAAGTTCTTCCTCACAAATATCACAAATCGTTGTTGGTACAAAACATTTTCGTCAATTATTTGGAACGCAATTTACCCATTTGATTAGATTGGGAGCATATTCTCATCATTCAAAATCTGATCGGGAACGCATTTTTAAGTATTCAAAATTTGTCTTTAACCGATGTTTGTAGTCTCATGGCGGACTAAAATGATGTATTAATTTGCCGTAAAAAAATCCATATTAATTAATAAGTAGTGTTTACTTCAAAACATAAGACAAACAGATAACAAGTTACGCAACTACTCGCCTTTTGAATTGTAAAACCAAGTTTTAAAAATTACACTATTAGATCTTGGGTCATAAAATTACTATGCATGACCTGTTGGATTAAGTTAAGTAGCTTCATAGCTTCAGACGCGAAGAAACCAAAAGTGTCAAATACAAAAAGTATAAATACTTGTTTGTTAAGATACGTCTTCTTATATTTAATCACCTTGAATGGCCGATCAAAAAGGAAAAATGAAAAAAAGAAAAAAAGGACGTCTGTAGTCTGTACAATGTAAATGATTCAGTGAGGGTCGATTGGGTGTCAAATCCTGGAACTTTAATTTTGTGGTACAAAAGTAAAACCTCTTAATTTGAAGCATCTGAATGTAAAAGGGCTAAAACGACAAAACAAGGTGGGCCTAAGTTTTCGCATGTTGGATAGTTGTTGAGTGTCGGCAAGGAAATGTACGAGGGGTGTGGAGCGCTAGAAAGGGCGCAAGAGGCCAGACGATCGCGCCCCGGGGCGCGAGCACCACACCACCGAGGCGCGAGAGGGGCGCGAGAGGGGCGCGAGAGCGGAAAAAGAGGCAGGCGCCAGGGGGTTCGCGGGACAGGTTGAGCGCTAGGGTGCTTGGGGTTTTGTGAATATAGCCGTTTGAAAGATAAATGAGCCGTTGGCTCTTAATATTTAAAAAAAAAAAAAAAATTCTACTACTATATATTACCCATTTTATACAACACTTTAACACAACTTCAAAAAACACCAAACTTACCCATTTCTTTATACAACACTTCCTATATATTACCCATTTCTTTCAAACTTTTTAAAAAAAAACCTTTACAAAATCCTATATAATACCCCTAAATCAACCCATTTTTACCATATCAAACACAACTTCAATCTCCAAACAACCCATCGTCCCATTTTTTTTTTAAAAATAATGTCGTCGTACTCGTCTGATTCCGACTCCTCCGAAGAGGATGATTTGCTTCTTCATGTAGGGGGAGTTTTGACCGCAGCCGTGGTAAATCTCTTGCAAAATCAAGCCCATCAACCTCGACTCCCGAGGGTTAGAGCACCACCTCGTGATCGTGATCGATCTGGTGCTAACGATACTTTGATGAGGCATTATTTTAGCCCTCAACCGGTATACGCGGAGTCGGATTTTCGAACTCGTTTTCGAATGAGCAGGCAATTGTTCACGCGTATAGCGAGTGATTTAGAGGCATGGTATCCCTTTTTCCAACAAAGGGAGGATGCTATGGGTCTTCCCGGTTTTACCCCTCTTCAAAAATGCACGGCTGCTATCCGTCAACTAGCGTACGGCATCTCGTCGGACGCTTTGGATGAGTATTTACAGATGTCGAAAAGGGTTGCACGTGAATCCCTTCATTTTATCTGCCAAGGTAAAAAACATTAATTTTACTTTTTATTAAATATTTATTACATTTTTTAATATATATTGTACGTAGGAGTCATATCGACTTACGCTCGGAGATATCTGCGTAAACCTACAACGTATGACATCCAACGCATATATGAGGTGCACGCAGAAAAACATGGTTTTCCTGGGATGCTAGGTAGCATCGATTGTACGCATGTTGGATGGGCTATGTGTCCAACGGCCTGGCGAGGTCAGTTCCACCGTGGTGATCATGAAGGGCCGACCCTCATACTTGAGGCGGCGGTGTCACAGGATCTTTGGTTTTGGCATGCTTTTTTTGGTGTTGCTGGGTCAAATAACGACCTTAATGTTATCGATCAGTCACATTTGATCAACGACCTTATCGACGGGGTTGAACCACCTCAATCTTTTGTTGCAAATGAAGAACTCTTCAAGTACGGGTACTATCTGGTCGATGGTATTTACAACGAATGGGCTGTGTTAGTTCAAGCTTTTACAGATCCAGTCGCCGACAAACGGAAGTATTTTACGAAGAAGCAAGAGTCTGCTAGAAAAGATATTGAAAGAGCTTTTGGAGCTATAAAAAAACAATATTATGTTCTGGCGAACCCGATACGTTATTGGACTCGGGAGAGGATAATGGACGTCGTCTACACGTGTCTTATCCTACACAACATGACGTTAGAAGACGAGGGCAAAGCTATATGCCAAAACTACCAAGGTGACATTCCGCCACAACCGTCCACAATCAGTGATCAACAAAAACTTCATAACATAGCAAATATCAAGAGCCGTGAGATACACGGGGATCTTCGACATGAGTTGGTTGAACATTTGTGGGCGAGGCGACCAGAGGATCTTGTATTAGATTAGTTTTATTATTAAATATTATTGTTTGTTTAATTTTTAGTATGTTTTTTTTATTATATGAATTTTCAAAAAAATGTGTGTTTTTTTAAATAATTTCTTGTTTTTTTAATAATACGTTTTTTTAATACATTTATAAAAAAATAAAAAAATAAACCGCTCGCGCCCCCTCTCGCGCCCCTCCACACCATAGCCCGGGGCGCTATCACCACTACCAACACCCATCTTATCAAGTTTCTCTCTCTGCCACACGTCACAATATTATTGGCTGGCGCCCCCACTCGCGCCCCCTCTCGCGCCCCCCACACCCCTCAGCCTTAATTTGAAGCATCTGAATGTAAAAGGGCTAAAACGACAAAACAAGGTGGGCCTAGGTTTTCGCATGTTGGATAGTTGTTGAGTGTCGGCAAGGAAATGTACGAGGTTTTTTTCTTAATATAAAATTAGAACGCCGACGTGAATGATTCATCTCCATTCATGGAAAGTCTCCTTTGTCTTTACCTTTTTTTTAAATTACTTTTGTTGAATGTCTACGTACAAGTTTTTATTAATTTTATAACCTTTTAAATAATGATCGTTTTCTATCTTTCTAATTTTAATATCCGAAACAGTTAATAAATTTATACTAGAAAAATCAAGGTTTCATTATTTAATAATTAAAGTAAGAATTTAATGGAAGGATGTATTATTTTCTATAATAAACCTAACTCGAATGCACATTATTATGGTAGAAAAATTCGTTTTCACTTTCATGCTACAATGATTATTTAAACAAAAGTTTATGATGTGTTTGTTTCACCTAATTTTTGTTAAAAATGAGATCTTGTCAAAAAATTTGGATTAGGAAAAATATGATCTACATCAAATTTGTCAAATAACTTATAATTTGAAGTAATTGAACTCTACAAGACAGAGAATTTTTGACATACAAAACAGTTAAACAACCATTAATATTTAATGAAATTCAGATTTTGATTTCAGTGAATTCAATGAAACGAAACATTTCTGATTCACATATTTCTCGTATCATATGATATTTAGGCCATATGAATCAATTTTTAATCTTCTAGGTTTAAGATAATTGCAAATCAATTGTGAATGTAGGCAATGATGATGCAATTTGTTTTACCATTAAACTTAGTTTTATAAAGTATATAAAAATACAAAAAAAGGCTTAAAATTAAGTTATATTGAATGTCAATGAACTGTCGGGTTTTTGAATTTTAGTTAATTTGTGTGTTAGAAGGAATTAATATTGCATTCAGTTTTACCAAAGGGTCATTAGCATGAATTCGTATTCGAGAAGTTGGATAAACATGTTACTTCAAAATTGGTGAGGGTATAATTTTATAATATAAAAGGGTGCAGATTGAAGAAATAAAAATCAAAAAATATATGTATAAACATACAGTTTTGCTAACGAGCGTGCCTCTTTTATTTTATCGACGAATATTATTTTACCCTTACTAAAGGTGTGCTTGGAATTGAATTTAAAAACAACTTATTCACTTATTATTATTTTTTTTAAGTTATTTTAAGAAGCCATGATTTAATGATGAACAAAACGGGTGTCCCGAATCGGTATCAAGTTTTAAGTTTTCGATACTGGTACGATACTGATATTTCCGGAACTTTGTCTTCAATACCGGTACCAAAAATTTGAAAATATCGGTACCGGTATCCGTTCATCCCTACCAGGATTTGTAGCTTTTAGAAACAACTTTTTAACCTTATACAAAAACTAAAATAAAAGAAACTTTTGTGATTGTCACACAAATTTTTTTTAACTTATCGGCTTTTCTAAAAAGTCAAGTAAGTCAATAGTTTGTTTTCAAACTCAATCCCAAATATGACCTAGTCCCACATAGGCTTGCTAATGGGCTTTTAAGTTTTAACACAACATTTAATTAATCTTAAGATTGAAATAAGTAACTCACCATTGTATAAATTAATTTCATATTTATTCGCACTCTTCAGAGCTCAATATACAGTCACATATGATGCCTAATGATTTATCCAAATCGTGCGTATTGAGTCCGGACTCTCCTCTGTTTTCCTCTAACCTCGTCACTTATAAAATAAATGTAAGTAGATACAAAAGATGGCATAAACTTAACCAAATAAATAAACTATTAATAAGACATTATGATGTCAATTGTCAAAGACAAACTTATGAGCCCGTTTATCATTATGCCGTAGTGGAGGATGTAAATATCTACACATAAAACCAAACTTTCTTCATTACTTTTATGTAAAAGAGGATCGTGTGAGAATTATTTTTATGTTTTTATGGAAACAAGTAAAATATACATTAAATTAATCATGAGGTGATGATTACATAGTCCAATCATACCTAAAAAAAGGCCAAGAGCGTGTGTGGTTAGTATTGGAAACCTTATTTTGACGGTGATGTATTTGACACTACCTTCAAAAATAATATGAAGTCTCTTGAATCACACCAAACAAGTTTACATCAAGCAACAGTAGGCTTGCACCATGGGCAACTCATGTAGCCATTTAATTATTTCTTTTAAAGCGGCAAAAAATATATATAAACAATAAAACCACCACTAATAAGAAACAAAAAATATATATAAACAACAAAACCACGACTAATAAGAAACTAGACGTGGCAAAACGGTAAAACACATTAAAGATACATCATAAGGTTTAACAACCGCTCTGTCCAAGTAACACGACATTTAATATACGTACTACTATACCAAAAAAAGAGAGGACCGAACGATGTTATCAAAAAGACGCTTCTTACTCTCTTTCGATTTGAAGATGATGTCGTTTCTAAGCCTCCCAATATTCCACCAAGTGATAAAGATAATCGACCCCACTAGTTCTAGCCCTTTATTTAATTATACTACTCTCTCTCTCTCTCTCTCAATATGTACACAATTGAATCATGTTTACATCTTTAACAAGGATATTATGTTTAACACTCTTCAAATAAGCTAATCGAGATATCCGATGTGAAGGTAAAAAACATAAAAGGACAAAAGCAACGATATGCATATAAGAGAACCATTCACGTCAGCACAAATCTATTTTTATGCCTCGTTAACAATTACGCGTGGATGATATAATGAGTTTACTTCATTACTAGTCACCAACTCAAGAGTTGGGATATAATGTTTTCTCTATCTCACATATGTTGTAGATTTGTATTGAATATTATAGAAATAAAACATGTAGATACAAGCCTTTTTACTATACTCTATAGGTGAAACACACAAAACTAAACATGTTCAAGCTTCCAATTACCTTTTGACATACATGTTCAAACAATATGCTCCAAGGAATCAAGAGTGGACTTCGTGAGTTGAGAACTTGAGATAGTCTATTATGGTATGTTACAGTTACAAACTATAGCGACTAGACTGGTGATCGAGGGGTATAGGGGAGAATAAAATTGTTGGGAATAAATTCAATCATAATCGAAGTTGAGTTGTTGAGCCGCCTAAAGAGGACCAGCCTCTGTTCTGGTGCTTAATTCTAAATATAATTTAACCCATATATATGAATAGTTAAAATGCCTTTTAACAGGACATATTTTAGTTACTAAATATATAGAGGTTATTCACATTGCAATCTCACTAAAACTTAATATTAGTCACAAAAGTGTATGCAACTTAAAATAATGTATATGTTTTTTTATAGTATCTATCGATAATTAGGTGCACATATATACAACGTACAACAGAAAAGATAATAACAATTTCAATTTTCAAGTGGGAAAAAACCGAGGAATCCACTTGCCCATAAAAGAAAGCCTTGTTAGATCATGGTACAAATAATTCACTAAATTAATAACTAATATTCGCTTATTTAATATCAATTTGATGATAATTGTTACACATTAACATATCACTAATTCCTTATTTTATATTTGTTGGGTTTATACTTTGTAGTTCGGAGGGATTAAGATGCATGGTATTAGTAAAATAATCCTAAGGTTTGTCTTAACTAATCTTAATTAATTATACACACTATAATGAATCCAAACTTAAAAGCTAAACAAGTTCATTTGCAACATCCAGATCTATGGTCTTTATTGTAATTTCTATATAACACATGTAAACAACCTTTTTTTAGTTTTAAAATAATGTATTCTTAAAAGTTTTTTAATTAATAAACAAAACTATTAATTATAATATAAGTAAAGGTTTATAATAATGAGAGTGATGATAAGGATAATGATGGCATACACCAAAAGGGTTGGTTGGCACTTAATTTAGTTGGTGAAACATCCATATAAAATATAATATAAACATATAGGCACAAGATGATTCCTTAATATTAAAATATTAAAAAACACCTTTAGCAACTTGTTGTGTACAAGGATTTAAAGCAAATGAGACCAACGAATAATTTTATGTCGATATCTTTAACTAAGGCTGAGGGGTGTGGAGCGCGAGAGGGGGCGCGTGAGCCCATCCGCTCGCGCCCCGGGGCGCGAGCACCACACCACCGAGGCGCGAGAGGGGCGCGAGAGGGGCGCGAGCACGGCTTTCAAGGCAGGCGCAAGAGGCCTCGCGGCTGGGAATAGCGTGAAGAGAGCTTGGGAATGTTAAATATAGCCGTTGGGCTCATAATTGTTCTTCTTTTCTTCTCCTCCTGCTACACACAGCTTTCAAAACCAGCTTTTCTTTTGCTTTACAGGATACATGTTTTTATATATTAGTTGTTACATTAATATTCCTACATCAATACGTACATATTGTACCTGCATATATATAATATATACATACACAAAAAGACAAAGTCTAAGAGATTAAGCACAAGCCAAGACAAGTTTACACACAGTCCAGTGTGTAATTGTGTGTATTCTTTAATAATACGTTTAAGCACAGTCCAGTTTTTTTAATAATACGTTTTTTGAATACATTTATAAAAAAATAAAAAAAAAAATCCGCTCGCGCCCCTCCACACCAGGGCCAGGGGCGCGAGCGGGGGCTCCAACACCCATCTTATCAAGTTTCTCTCTCTGCCACACGTCACAATATTATTGGCTGGAGCCCCCACTCGCGCCCCCTCTCGCGCCCCCCACACCCCTCAGCCTAAGAATAAAATATTTTGTATATTAAAATAATAAGAGAAGAGTCTAGGCTATACCCCTCCTCCTCCACCCTGTAAAGAATAGATTAATTAATTGACTTTTTAATATTTTTTCGTTCTTTGTTTTAAGGATGCTCTGCTATTATTTTTCTAGATGGACCGACCAGCTGAACCGTATATGTTCTATTTGAAACGAGCAAGTTTGATAGATTGAATCTACAAACCGGACAGTTTTTGATTAAATAAATAAAAAAAACATAAATAACTAGTTCGTTTAGATACGCGAGCAACTTGAGCGCGATAATTGGAGCTCAGGCTCGTTTATTAAGCAAGTCAATTTTAAGACTTGAATTCGTTTATACTTAGTTTGATTTGAGCTTTTAATGAATTGATCTCTAATAGTAGCTTCAGCTTAACTGGCTTAGACCCTTAGTTTTAACCATGCATCACATATTGTTATCATCATTACAATACACCAACAGATAAACAAATTTTATTGTAATATACACACAAACACAAAGTGTAAATACAAAGTCTTTTATCTTACAAAGTAATAAGGACTCTAACCATCATCATCATCATCATCATCGTACTCAGTATATCCCACCAATAGCAATGCTATGGTAGGGTCTGAGGAGGGTAAGATGTAGACAGCTTTACCTCTATCCCATAGGGGTAGAGAGGCTGCTTCCGGTGAGACCCCTGGCTCGATAGTAGTTTTGCATCAAGCCTTGGACATAAGGCACATAGCACTCAATCATCGGGACACCGGTTGATCGGTGCATGTGCCCTTGTCTTTCGGCTATCAACGCCACCACATGATGCCTGATTAACCTTCCGCCACTTTTAACGTTATTTTCACGAGATTAGTAAAATAACGTCAAAATTAGTGCAATTTTACTTTTGCCCACCCGAGGGTTCACACATATATACATTATATGCGCGCACCGCAAGCAGGGCGTTAATAAGGACTCTAACCATACAAAGTAATAAGGATTCTAAGTTATTGATTTTATTTAAAATAAACTAGCGCTATACCTGACGCGTTGCCACGGGCAGTTAGGATTTGTTTATGGAGGGTCGTCTCTTAGAATGCATAGGACCATGAGGGCTCTGTGTGAATAAAAAAAATGTAGGCCTTCATATATAAAATTATTTTTAAAGAGAAACAAAAAAATTGACCCATAATCAAACTATTTGGACTAAGGTACAAATACGCTTAGTTATTTTAATTGTCTGAAAATCACGCTTTTATTTTAATTTTTTACTTGGTTATAAGTTTAGTTATGCATTTTGTTTAAAAACTATATGTAAATATGTTTTAGTAAAGAAAATAATATAAGTATACATATATGTCTGTCGGTTTCGGTACATTCGTTATGGTACCAGACTAAAACAAAAAAGTCGTCAACCCCGAGCGTTGTTGGTCCCGAAGCTGCAATGTTGAGTCGGTAAAATCCAAGTGCTGTCGGTCATGGGCGTTGCATCAGTGAGTTAACACGAATTTGCTCAGCTTCGGTTACGTTTATTACCATAGCTGAACTAAAAAAATGACACCGCCAAAATTAAATTTCAATATGTAGTATTATATTATATAACTAGTTTTAGAGCTCGTGTCACACACGGGATAATTCAATTTATAAAATTATAAGTAAAACAAATAATTACATAGCGTATATGAAAAAAATGTATTACATCTATGCTTGTATCTATACAATATGTACATAAACTGATTTTATTTATATCACAAAATTATTTTTTAAATAAACTTAATAAAAAAATGCTCATGCAAAAACGTGTCCGAGAATATTTCTTTCTATTGAAAAATTCATTCTCGGTGCCATATATGTATAATTGAAAGACTTTTGGTTATGAACCAATTTCGGAAATAAAGCTTCTCATACGATAGTAGTTCTAACCATTCAGTCTAAATACAAAAGGAGCGTTACCTTTATTGATATATTTATCATCAATTTACCACTTATTAAAGGAAAGTAGAATATTAAATTGTAACAATATATGCTTTTTAAGAACTATGTTTTTCTGAGCTACATCATGAAAATTTTTTTGATAAGTTTCAGAGGGCTTTTCGATTTTGTCATGATGACAACATAAAAAATAACATGTTAACCCATCCAATTTTGTGAATATTTTGTTTTATTTGAGCATAGTTTTCCATGACATGCTTCCCATACAACGTTCTGATCACCATTGAAGGAAAAATTAATGTTAGCATAAATATTTCAAAATTGATAAAAGTTAGAAGCATTAATAGGTATGGGGGTGGTATGTCGAAAGTGTTCGCAGTATTTTCTTACATTTTAATAGTTGAGGGAAAAATAGTTAGTTTGCCAAATCCCGAACCTTTTGATTATTTTAAAAAAATTCCCTTAAAAATAAATTTTAAACCCAAATCATGTTTAAAATTCTAACTTTCATATTTTTGACATTTCAAAGTCAACACTTTGAACCCATAACAAATTTGACGATAAATCTATTTTGCATTCTCGAACTTTTAAAAATACTCAAAATTTTCATTTTTGACCCATAACAAATTTTGACCCAAATGTAGTTAATTTGTACTAAATAATCTATTTACCAACTTTTAACCCATAATATCAAATTTAAGTTCCATAAAAAACCCGAAACAATTTTTATTTGAGAAACATGATTTTTTGTTGATTTTTGAAATTCACCTGAGTATTTTGAAATATGTAGTAAAATAATATGTTAATATTTATATTTATAAAAATATATAGATATTATATAAATATAGTGTAAAAGGAAAGTGAATAATTATTGATTTATTACATTTATTAGGGTAAATTAGTTTTGGAGGGAAAAAATTGTGAGAATTAACCAAAACATGACAAGTGTTCACATTTATTTTACTTATTATAATATAGACGTACATTCATTAACTATTTAAATAACATTAAAGATGTATTTGTAGTTCTTAAAATACTACTAAAAAGGTCAAAAGAAACATGTAATAAATCTCATGGTGTTGTAAGAGTTTGTACACCAAGCTCAATTACTTGTAACTTTTATGAATAATAGCATTATGTGAGTGTAGCTTAGTTTACTTTTAGTATATATATAATAGATGAGAAAATTGTAATTATAGAAAATATATCAACCTCCAATTTTTGATTTTTTTTTCAAATTCCCCTATTTTTTAAAACTTGATGATATTTTATATGATACTATTTAAAAAAAACTACATCATAAAATTGATCATTTTTTTTTCTATTTAATTTGAGTAACATATTAATGTATTGAAACAGGATCAAATACATTTTATTCTTAACATGAGAACAGTGAGAACCAATTTGTTGTTATTATTAAGTTATTTTTATAGGTGTTTGCTGTTATTTTTTGTTCGTATTTGCTAATTTTCGATTATGAGACGTTATAAGTATTTGATGATTTATATTTTGTTGTTATTATTAGATTTTTCTTTTGCTGTTATAAGTATTTGTTGGTATATGCTGTTATTGTTTAGTTCTTGATTTTGATTCTTTTGTTGTAATTTTTAGGTTTTTTTCTTTGTTATTATAAGTCATTGTTTATGTAGATTGATATTGTTTCTTACGTTTTCATTTTTTTTTTATAAATTGGTATTATTTCCTACGTTCTCATGTTAAAATTAAAATGCACATGAACATTCCCCTTAATGTATTATCATACATTTTATAAAACAAAAATAAACTTAAAAGATATCTCAAATGTGTCGTGGGTGGCGCCGTTGGCCCGAAAGGTATATGTACAATAACCCTCCTATATATATATATATATAAGTTTTAAGTTTTATTTTAAACTATATATATGTGTGTGTAAATTACTTTTTAAATTATTGATGACACAATGGTGTTTGAAACCGATTCCAGCAGTGGATAATTAAGTTGGTCGTTATTTGGCCGTCTGGTTATGAATAAAAGTTTTCTTAAGAGGATATCAAAGCGTAAGAAAACTTAGTGTTTTAAACAGATATAAAATTTTCTTTTTAGTAACAGTTTGTCATTTATAAAATTTAAAAAAGGGCCCCTAAGAGCATATCGCCCCTTGGTTTAAACAAAGAATAAACAAATCGCTATGAAAATTAATTGAGTGGAGACTAATTATTTTTATTTTTTCTTTCTATGAAGATCACGCAACATATAAAATAATTACTAAACTTAATTAGGTTTCATAGTTGACATGCAACTGTAAGCAAAACAATTGCAAAGTTCATGATGATTGCATATTTTAATAATGATAATCTTTGTCAAAGAATTTAGTTGTAATTAATATATATTTGTCTAAGTGGTTAAGGCTTGTTTAGAATACATACACAACCAATACGGATTTGAAATCAAATATACAATAATCATTTATTCCCTGGT
The DNA here is from genome assembly GCF_021521415.1 of Bidens hawaiensis. NCBI lineage: Eukaryota > Viridiplantae > Streptophyta > Magnoliopsida > Asterales > Asteraceae > Bidens > Bidens hawaiensis. The sequence goes on from NW_027498529.1 coordinate 64,641, forward strand.
GAAATGGATCATTTTAATTAAGTATATAGTTAAATAGGTTTGATTCGCTACTAAAAGAAATGTTTATCAAAGAAAAATTAATGCGGAAGCGAAATCCAAAGAATTAAACAAAGGTTTTTGTTTTTAAGATGTCAATGATCATCGATGATGATCGATTCATTTGTTTTTTAAGATGTCAGTGATCATCGATAATGATCGTGCAATCATTGCTCATAGGCCATACCTCGTTCCTTATTTTTACTGATGAATTAGTGATGAATTGTTTTAGTCGTTTAATTTCTAAAATCTGAAATCCAATCCATTCGATCCAATTTTTTTTTTAGAAAAAACAAAAGAAAAAGAAAACTCGTAAACTCATTTGGGTTAAATTATGTAAATCTGGATATGCTCATCTCACACCTTTAGTATATGACAATGGACGGCCCAGCTTCACTCAACTGTAAAGTAAGTCAGGCCCAAGGTTTTAAGTGGCAAACAACTAGTCCAAGATGTTGGCCTATTGGTAATATCTACACCACACCAACATATCAAGAAAAACAGTTAACTAATTTACTTGGTACAGTCGAATATAGATGCTTTAAGCATCGGTTTTTAACCAATCGTGACGTGTCACTTTTGCGTGTCTATATATATATATATATAAGAACTAATAAATTTTGTGAAAACTTTAAAAACCCATCTCAACCATTTGTTGATTTAATCAATGGCTAAAAAGCATTATGGCAGTTTGTAAATATATAAAGATCATGAAGATTAATTTAAAGATAATGGGGTATTATTGGAAGTCAGCCACCATTGATTTTGTAACCGACCACTTTTCTTCACTTATCTCCAAAAAATGTGGATACTTCCATATTTTTCTCAAAACAATAATTTGATTGAAAATATATATTTTACATTTTGGAGATGGAGCTTTTATTTTCAATACTTCAGTGTTGTAAGTAGTTTAAATTTGGCTTAAAGATATAACATTCCATATTCTATATATTTACATATATGTAAATAGTTTATTTACATGTATGTTGAACATTTACATATATGCAAATATTTAACCGACGCATATGTAAAAAAGAATGTTACACATATGTAAAAAAGAATGTTACACATATGTAAAAGCACAGTTAGATACTATAAATTAAAAAAAAATTGCATATATGCATTTTACTTGATGTTAAAGATATTTGTTTTTCTAGTATGTATTTTGATTAAATTCAGATGAAAACTAAAAGATACTACAAATTAAAAAAATTGCATATATGCATTTTATACTTGATGTTAAAGATATTCGTATTGCTAATATGTATTTTGATTATAAAATGTAACAAATAATCTTAGGTATTTCTTTTAAATGAGACATATGGGGATTTACTTAAAAAAAATCAACTATCCATATTAATTAGTTTTGAAACCAAAACGTCGGTTGTTAAAAAATAAGGTAACTATGAGAGAATTTAGGAAATTCAAATTATTGAGATAACTACCAATATTAATATTATTTGACAAAAATATCCTTTCTAATTATAAAGAGAAAAAAAAATAAAAGAAATGAAATGATTGGTTGGGATGAGTTCTCAAAGTTCTTCAAAAATATTGAGTTTTTAAAAGAAACCTTCCCTATATACACACACACACTTATAACTTTTAAGAAATGATGTTTTCTAAAGATTTGAGTATGTCACTGCGACGTGTTTTCTTTTTATCTGCGTATCTATATAATTTTTGTTCAAAACCGAGATGTTAAGGGTTTTATACAAGTAATTGAAGAAAAAGCATGCACATCAACAAAACAACGCCACAGTCCCCCCCCCCCCCCCCCCACACCAACCACCTTTCTCTCTTTTTGTAAAATGGCATTCTTACCTTTTTCGTCATTCTAACTAATAACGCTTCTAAGTGATTTAACATCCCAAAAGTCCTTATCAGATATCAAATTAATTTTATCTTTATATATTATTTAACGTTCATGTAGTTATAACTTTTACATGATACGGAATTAGTGAATAAATATGTTGGTACACAAGTTGCACAATAAGTTATTTGTCTTTATGAACACTTGTGGCAGTTGAAGCCTGAAGGGTCTAAATAGTAATACGGAGCATATTTGACTTAGTCAAAGAAGTCCACTTAATTGACAAGTTTTAAGCAAAATTAGCGTGTGTTGCTTCGTTCATTTATAGAAGTAGGTGTAAAAGTGAGGCTCAGTTAAAACAAAAAGGTTAAATGACTATAAGCCAACAATAATAGTTTGAATACTATGAATTAATGAGACTGTGGGTTGTGCATCAAGTTCAATTTTCATAAATTGAGTAATTCTTAAAAAAAAAAAAAGGTGATTCGGGCTTAACTAATAAAATTTTGAGAGATTTTAATGTGGAATAAAGAAAAACATAAGCCTAATTAGCTTTTCTTTTCACTTTTTAGCGACAACCGACACTCTTCTTGATATGTCAGTAAACGAACCGAACAAACACAAATAAGAGCATATATATTCGTGTTCGTTAATTTAATATTAAATGAACACGGACACTTAATCGGAGAAATATTTGTGTTCATGTTCGCTCGTTTAAAAAAATGAGCATGTGCTTGCTCGTTTATGTTCGTTCGTTTAAAATTTAGCCAAACATTTCATGAACATAAACGAACATAAATGAACGAAACTGAACAAAGATAAACGAACAAAACAAACTCCCTGCTGAACAGTTCACTGAATGCTCAGTTCGTTTGCAGGCCTGCATCTTTAACCATCACCTTTTAAAAGATAAAGTCTTAATCCGATAGGTAATAAGTTGCTAAAATCTGGTATAAACTTGATTAACCGATTGGCTTTGACAAGCTTCCTTGAAACTTTATTGTACAATTGTCAAACCCATTCTCAACTGTTACAAGTTATACACTGTTTTTCCACAATTTGTCCAATTTGAACCCCTAAAAATGCCAATAAAAGCACCACTTCATGGCTCCAAGCCATCATCCAATTCTTTCATTCATCTCCATCATGACCCACATAACCCTCTCTATCCTCTTTTTTGTTCAAAGAGTTCCATAATTCTTTTCACATTTGCACTTTAATTTTGGCACTTTGTTTTTCATCTTCACATTTCCAATCATCAATCATATCATCTCTTGTTACCTCCTTCAACTTTAATAAATATTTATTATAATCATCAATTTGAATTACTTGATTTAACCTCTTTCCTTGTTGATCCACCAATGGAGGCCGCTTTTTCACGACCGCCTATGAAGAATCACCCCATGGCTTTTGCATGGAGAAGGAAAAGCGTCAAAGCTCAAATTTTTAAAGAGATTGCGGAAACTATAGTTTCTGCAGCCTCGGGAGCTTTTACTTTCTTGGGTCTTATCAAGAAAGATGACGCTTCTGCACCCATAGCACCACCCAAAACTTACACGAGTTTTGGTGGCTGAGGGTGAAGATGGAAGGGCTTTTTAGTCATTTCATAAACTATCTATTTGTGAAGGTTTGCGTGTGATCCATGGGAGAGATCCTTAGTTTTAAAAGGGGATTATTAATCTCATGAAGTATTTCATATTTGTGTTTTTATTATCTCTTCGGTTTTTGGAGAAGAGACTTTTATGGTTTGGGATATGTTTCTACAATTAAAAAGGGTAATAAAGATAATGTGTGCTGTGTACTTTCTATTGTGAATCTTTGTAGTTTTTGTTTATATATTATCATGGGTTTTTTATATATTTAATTTTGGTTTTATATTAGACGCACCACCCTCTTATCATTTTTTTGTTATTATTAAGCTTATGAACTTCAAAACTAATTATTAAATTTATACCATCAACTATTAAATCTTGTAAAATGACTTGCATAAGAATCCAACAACAAAAGTATCATCTTGACATTATCTCATATAAAAAACAAATGAAAAATGATATCATCTTATTCCTCTTTTTTTAAAAGAAAAAGAACAAAATGATAACACTGTGTCTTTAGCAATTGGCAATTGGTATGAAGTTGGTTTCTAAACTGAGCATTGTCACAAGGCCTCGAGTCTAGTTAAAATGAATGAAGGTTGCTGGCCGGCTAACCGAGCTTAATTGATAAGACCAACATAAATCGATTCAAGAAATGAGTATAAACTTGACTTGTGTCACATATATCAACTATTATATGAATCATGTTCGAGTATTAGAGATTATCGAAATTTTTTGCATGAAAGGACGTGACAGTATCATCTATTATATGAACAAAAATTTAAAAACCACAAATATGCTTAATCACTGATATATAGATAAAATCTTTGACGTGTAACAATATCTCTGTATGCACATAATTGAACTATGAGTTAGTGATGCCCGCTCTCTAAACTTCATGGCTTAATAGTAAATCCAAGTATTTTGTTGTTATTATGCATTAGATGTGCGAAAAGACTGATCCTACGAGTCCATGTGCTATACATATTTATTGTCAGCTAATCATACGTTTGATGATGCATGATAGATTACCGTACAAGGTAGGATTTTAACCAAACTTGATAATAATACATGGATGTAAATGTATGCCATAATATTTAAGAAATGACTAGTTCTATAATTTTCTCCAAGTATATGCAAGCACTTAAAATAAAAACAAGCCAAATAAAAAACCGGCACAACACTTCATTGAAAAATGGAAGAAGTTGGAAAAGAAGTTATTCATATTAATTGTGGCAAAACATGTATACTCTCCGGGCATGAGAGAACTAATGTATTTATAAATTAGTTTTGTTTTTTTTCCTGATTGCTTCAGTTTTAGTCAAATAATTTTCCAAAATTAAACATTAAAGGGCTAGTAGTCTGGCCGTGTATGAAATGGTGTTTCTACCCAAGTGATTAGTATTGTAGTTCATTGATGGGCATGCAAAGATTTATAACTGGGCTTAGAGATTAGAAGGTGTTATTTAGCATGCCAAAAAATTATATTATCTTATTTAAATACGTTTAAAACTAAAAATAATCTATTTTTTTAACGATGATTTTTTTGTGTTTTAGGTCTCACTCTGGTCAGACTATGTTGTCTTAATCAGGTTTACGTTGACATCAGAGTTTGGCTTGGGTGTTCTCCTGGGAAACCATACCATCAGCTCCCACTCAGTCGTTGTGCCACCACAAGAGCATAACTCTCTGACGCAACACACGGTGGGACGAAAACCCGGGTATGCTTGGGATTCAAACTGACAACCTTGCGTCAGGCCGAGATCAAATCCTTTATTGCCTTAATCCGTCAGCCTCCTACCACTAGAAACTTGTTTAATAAATGATGATAATAAAACATTATCGTTTATATTTATTCGATCGCATAGGTAATCGTCAACGGGGTACTTTTCCATCTTATAAAAAATAATACACCATTGTTGACTTTTAATACATAGCCAGCTAATAATATCACAACTTAATATTGCTATAAGTTTTGGAAAACGAATATACTAACAGACGAAAAAGTGCACTTTGTACCCGAAAACGACCGATTTATTTACCTACAAGTCAATATGAAGAAACGTGGATCTACTCACTGGTAGCAGATCTACTTTCCTCGGGTATGATTAAACTGTTTCACCGATGGTTCCTTTGAATCCGTGTTCTTCCACCTACAAAATGAACAGCGCCGTTACTTACCCCTCAGAAAGGGACAGAGGGGTCCTCTTTGGGGTAACCCTCCGGCGTGAGAATCAGTATCTTTGTGGAGAAGATAATAAAGTGTGAGTCAGTGAAATCTCAAGAGTATTGCTGAATCGCTGAATACTCTTGATTGTGTGACTGTGTGTTTTTCTGTAACTGACTGTGAGTGAATATAATTCAATATGATTGAATGTGATATCACTGCTTGTAACTGTCAATGATTGAGTGTGAATGAATGTGTCATCAAAGTGGAGTTGATGCTGTATTTATAGTGCTAGGGTTTCCACTGGCTGGGCTCAGCCTCGTTGGCCTCCTCCAATCGCACTGCGCCACGTGTCCTCTGGGACACCTGGCGCTTTCTCGTTGGTTGAAATCATGTGGTAGCACATGTGTCATGCTGAGTTGTCGACCTTTCATTTGGCAGCTGTCAACATCAGCATATTCTTACTCCTTAAAAAGATGCCTTCTAGAAGAGTGTCTGACGTGCACAATCAAGGTTGCCCTGATCCTGATTTGGATAAGGACGAGGTTGATTATGTGTACGTGTGATATGCGCCCATCCTGAGAATGCGCGAAGTCTTCTTTTTATTCTCACGCGCAGATATTTCATGCGCAGGTGTGATATGCACGAGCGTGTGATATGCGCCGCGCGCTGGTGCGCCACGCGCATATGTGACGCGCGAGCATATGTGATGTGCAAGAGCATGCGATATGCGCCGCGCGCGTATGTGATGCGCGAGCATATGATGCCTGAGCATGTTTTGTATGCGCGATGCGCCTGGGTTTTGGCTTTGTGCCTTCATAATGTCTTTATCTTGTGGGTTGACCCGCCTTGCTTGGTGTTGAGGCGGGTACATACCTCTTCAAGCCCCCCCAGTCTAATGTGTGTCTTATCTTGCGCGAGCGTGGTAAGATAGATATTAGACTCACTGAATTGTCCTTTTATAGGGGGTTTTGTCGTTTTCTTGGTTGTTTCCATCGTCGCGCGAAGTTCTATCCATTTGGTTGAAAACGAAAGGTCCAAACACGTGGTTGGTTGGTGATGACGTGCGCCGTAAACGTGTCAGACGTTTCGTGTGCTCGAGGTGCTACAGTTGCCTTTCACGTCCCCTCACACAGCTGTGTTGAACACGTGTCGCACTCGCATTGGTTAGTACCTGCGAGTGGGGGCGCGTCTCTGTTCCGTGGCAGGTCGGTTACATCTTTTTGTCCCCTCACACAGCTGTTAGGGACACGTGTCGCGCCTTCGTTGGGTTGCCCCTGCGAGTGGGGGCGCGTGACACCCGATCAGCTGCCTCATTTCTCTCTCCTGGGCCTATAAAAGCAGGCCCTTAGGAAATTTTTATCTTCATCTTCATTGTTGCTAAAATTCAAATTTCTGCTTTCACATTCTGATTTGAGTGTTTACATCGATTCGAATCCTCGATTATCGGCTATTACAGTTGTATGTCTGATAGTTCATACTCGTCTAGCCCTTCAATCACCTCCGTTGCCTCTCGAAGACGCCGTGTGAAATCTGTGGTGATGTCGACATTGAAGCAAAAGGGGAAGGGGAAGAAGGTTGTTGAGACCACATCGGAGGAAGTAGGGAGGACCAAGGCCACCAAAAGGTGGAATGAAATCCCCTGCAAATTGAAGCAGGCAGATCTCGACAACCTGATCACCTCTCAGGGCTTTCCACCCTGTTTGGCTGCATGTTGCCTAGGTCCGGGCAAACGGCGGCGGACCCGCCTGCCGGCTATATATCCCTATATAGCCACTTTTTCTCCCACTGCAACCTTCGTCTCCCGATGACAAGGTTTGTGGGTGCACTGTTGAAGTTCTATGGGATTCACATATCCCAAGTCCATCCGTTTGGACTCGTGCGCGTGACTCACTTTGAGTTCATGTGCAAATCCCAGCGCGAGGAACCCACTCCTCGGCGCTTTCAATATTTTTATAAGGCCAAGATCCAAGACAATTGGATCTCTTTTATTCCTCGCAGTCAGAAAGTGAAGTGCTCCACTGTTTCATTCAAGAGCCTTCATGACTGGTCTGAGAGGTTTTTTTACATTAAGGCCGGTGTGATCCCCATCCGTATGACCATGCGCTCTATCACTTCTGCGCCTGCGGATGAGGGTGTCCTCAAGAACCCAACTGGCGCATGGGTTAAGAAACTGACCGCCGAACCATCCCCCGCGAAGAAAATTTGCGAGGAGGCGCTGGTTGGGGTCGGCATGAGCAGGCTCTGGGCCGACAGCGCGCTTGAGCCCGTTATCCAAGTCGACGGGTTGTGTAAGTTTTTTTTTTTTTTTTTTTTTTTTGTTTTTATATTTGCGCGAGCATCGTTCTTTTGCTGATATCATTTAACTTGGCTTTGCACAGTCACCAAGGATTACATCCTTGCCGCTTATGATGAACATGTGGAGGGCGGCTCCGTCGAACTTGGCGCTGGGGAGGTTGGTTTCCCGGATCGCTTCGATGACCTGTTCATCCCAGTAGATCTGGATTTTGACTTTGACGGTGACGCGCCTGGTAAGTCTTCGCACTGCTGCTCATTCCTTTAGAATACCCAAGTTTATTAACATTTCTGTCGCTTGTTTTTGTAGATGCGCTTGAAAACTACGAGCTAGAGCTCGCGGAAGAGGAGGAGGAGGAAGAGGAGGCGCCTCTACTAAAGCGCAAAGCTAAGGGGAAATCTGGCGCAGGGGCCAGTAAGAAACAGAAGAAAGAGGACACCCCTGTCGCTCATCCCCATGCTCAAACGAAGGGACCTAAGGAAACCCAGGTGTTTACCACAAAGGTTTCTTTAGCTTCTCTGCCTGTGAGAGTGGGCAGACCTCCTGTCCACTTGAGGTATGGTGGCGTCGCCTCCTCCTTTCGCGCGGCTGAAGAGAGAAGCAGTGCCGCGCCTGCAACAGGTATACTTTATTTATCTTCATCTGGCTGAATTGTTATTAAACCTTTGCTCCTTTAAATGTTTGCAGAGGCAGCGACGGTAACAGATCAGCCGCAGGCGCCACAAGGTGCCACGGCTGCGCCGGGGACTCCATCGAAGTCCCCTGTTCTACCCTCTGAAAAGGGTAGAATGGATTTTATGGCGATGTTCGATGCGCGAACAGAATTGCGCCAAGGTAAGTTTTGCACATATGTCTTCTAAATTTTTCCCTTTGGAGTCAGTCATAAACAATTTTTCCTTGTTTATTTGTTCATAGGAGTTGTAGCTGGCGCAACAGTTGCTGGTGATACTCCCGGCGGCACTTCCGGCGCCGCTGGTTCTGGTCCTGCTCCTGCTAGTGCTGAATCTCCCCTTATTGGGATTACCAAGGAGCAGGAAACCGTATTGCGCGCCGAACTGGCGGCGTCGAGACCTCCCTCGCCTCCTCCTGCACGCAGCCCTCCCCGCGAGGCTGGTTTGGAGCCTTCCAGGTCGCAGGAGAAGAGGCCTGTTGAAGAAGACGAGGAGGACGAGGGGGTTCAAGTTGAAGACTCCTTGGGAGACCGCGCCAGCCCTGCGATGCCGCAAGTGTTCGCAGCGCAGACCTCTGGTGGGGCTGGCGCTGACTTTCCTGCTTCATCCCCGCAGGTATGTATTGATTTGTTGGTCCGCTGCGCGTATCTCCATATAAGTATGTTTTATGACTTAGAACTTTTCTTGTGTTTTGCAGGAAGGTGTCCCCGTTTACCGCCCGAGATGGAATATTAATGAAGAGAGTTCCTTTCAATCCATGGGCGTATGCGAGGACTTCTGGGCTCATGCCGTGCCTCCTACTGAAAGGAGGTATCAGGAGGAGCGCACCCGCGCGGACTTGCTGAACGACCATGTTTTCGCTGGGTCGGCTTTCTTCGCTGCTTCCCAAGAGCTTCGTCGTGATTATGTTAAAGTACGCGACGCTCTTGTGGAAGCCCAGCGAGAGGCTAAGGTGGCCGCCTGGAACCTGTCTGATGCTCGCGCGCGAGCTGAGAAACTCCAGGCGGAGCTCAGTGAAAACAGAGCAAGTGCCAACACCGCATACATCAAGCGCGGGCATGAGCTCCAAGCTGCGCGGGAGAAGCAGCAGTTGGCGGAGGCCGAAGTTGCCAAGTACGCGCGCAGAGTGCGTGTCTTGGAACAGCAGGCCGAGGCGCGTGACCAAGCTATCGTCCAGAGTATCACTGAGAAATCATCACTGGAGAGCGAGGTTGCGCGCCTGAAAAGGGATTTGGCGGCCGCGCAGGCCGATAGAGATGAGGCCTTAGCGACGGCGGCGTCTAGCCAGGAAGCACTTGGTGCTGCGCAGGCGGAGAAAGAAAAAATTTTGGCGGCAGCAGCGTCTGATAAGGAGGAACTAAAAAAGACTAAGGAAACTGTTGAGTTATTAAACTCTCAGGTTCCTGCCCTCGAGACGTCTGTTGCTGGCCTCGCGCAGGATCGCCAATGGCTGGTGTCACAGGGCATGGCTCGCTGCGCTTTGGCGATGAAATATTCCGCCGAGTTTCAAGCCCTTGTGATGGACTGCAATGCCGCCGCGCGTTTGGTGGGCCGAGCTGAAGGGTTTACGGATGGGTATGAATATGGCATGTTGAGGAAGAACCCATCCGAGTACCCTTACAAGAGCGATGCGGCCTGCGCGGACATGGCCGCGGTGGGGGAAAAGTATATGAATACTCCCATCCCCATCCTTATGGAGGTACCTTGATCATAATGAGTTTTTCTTGACTAAGTTTTCTAAGTGTTTTGTACTCATTACTTTTCTAATGATTTACAGATAGCTGCGCTTGCTGACCAGCCCGACCTCGGCGCGCTAAAGAAGTTGCTTGATGATTGCGAGAGGGCTGGTGGCGATGATGGTGGCGCTGGGGATGTTGCCCCTGCCAGCGGCTCTGGCGCGGCGAAAGAATCTGCTCGTGACACCGTTGTGATCGAAGACTCCAATGAGGAGGAAGAACTTGACTATGGTCAGTTCGGGGATGAGGAGCAGACCGCGCCAGATGCTGCGGGGGATGATGAGGGTGATGAAGCGCCTGACGTCGACGTGGAGACTTGAGAAGCCCTTCATCAAATTTTGTATAATTATTTTTTATACTTGTAATTTGTAACTCATCATACTTGTAAATTTCGATCCAATGGAATGAAACTTGTTCTCTCGTTTTCATATCTTGCGCATTTCCATTCATCTCTTCATGTTTGGTTGTGTAGATATAAGATATGCTTGCACGTTAAAATAAGAACAAGGTTGTATGGAAATTATTCACTTAACCTCTGTTCTATTTTGTTTGTGGTTCTCGCAGTATCTTGGTCATGCTGACATGCGCGCTAACCCTTCGTTATTTTCTTTTTCGCGCGTCGTTGTCGCGCGGTATGGAAGTATGAGTTTAGCCATTACATGTCAGCTTGTGTTACTCAGATATCCACTATGATTCCGCGCGCGGCCTCGACCTGAGACCTTAACATGATATGGCATGTACTTTGCCTTAGTTGTGTTTAAGGATTTTTATGATCAGGCTGCGCGGGATGTAAGATGGATGTTTGTGAATGTTTTGAGCTAAGGCTCTTTGTTTTGGGCTAAGGCCCTGACGTTTTCAGAGTTAAGACTCATTAACGTGTTTGAGCTAAGGCTCGTAAGTTTGGGCTAAGGCCCTGACGTTTTAGAGTTAAGACTCGTTAACGCGTTTGAGCTAAGGCTCGCGCATGTATGTTTTACTTCGCTTTATTTTGTTTTGAAGTCAATATAGTGTTATCATATTGTTCCAATTTAATAAAGGAAGTGTGAAACATGTATGCAAAGGTAATAGAACAAATATTGAAAGATAGCGCGACAAATATTGAAAGATAGCGCGAATCATCATTCATGATGGCTTAAAAGCCTTGATTACAAATTTGAACTTTTACATGAAGCATTTTCTAAGTTGTGCCGCGTTCCACGAGCGCGGTATCTTTTTTTCCATCCAAATCTTTTAAAGCGTACGCGCCTTTCCCCAAATCTTCTGAAATTTGATAAGGTCCCTCCCAATTGGGGGACATTTTTCCTGGGGGTATTGCGCGACTAGCTTCATTGTTTCGAAGGACAAAATCATTTTTCTTGAAGTGGCATTCTTTAACGCGCTGATTATAATATTTTTCCAGCTTTTTCTTGTATCTGGCTTCATTAATGATAGCCGCTTCTCTGCGCCCTTCAAGCAAGTTAAGGTCCAATCTTCTTTCGCGCTTGTTATCAGTTTTGCTCATCATGAGTATCCTATGGGATGGGCATCCAATTTCTGCTGGGATCATAGCCTCTGTCCCATAGGTTAGGCTGAACGGGGATTCGCCATTGCTAGTTTTGCTTAATGTCCTGTGCGCCCACAGGACATTAGGTAACTCTTCGACCCAAGAATGGGATTCTCCGTCCAACCTTTTCTTCAGCCCATTTAGCAAACTTTGATTCGCGCGCTCCACTTGACCATTCCCCTGAGGGTGGTAGACGGATGTGAAGATTTGGTTGATGTGCAATTCTCTGAGCCAGCTTGATATCTTCCTGTCAGTGAATTGTTTGCCATTGTCGCTCACAATTTCCATGGGAAGGCCAAAACGGCAAATGATGTGGCTCCAGATAAATTGCTTCATCGCCTCAGCTGTGATTTTTGCTAGTGGCTTGGCCTCAACCCATTTTGTGAAATAGTCTATCGCCACTACCAAAAATTTCACTCGCCCTTGCGCTTGCGGCAGGGGCCCTACAATATCAATGGCCCATTTGTGGAAAGGCCATGCGGAGGTGACTGGAATCAAGTTGTTCTTTGGACGCATGGTGTTTGGCGCGTAGCTCTGACATGCCTTGCATTTTTGGATTTCTTTTAGCGCATCCAAGTACATGCCTGGCCAATAGTAGCCTGAGCTCATCGCCTTGGCAACCACCATGCGCGGGCCAGCGTGAATTCCACAGATTCCTTCATGAATCTCCCTAATCACATAGGTTGCTTCTTCAGCATCCAGGCACTTCATGAGCGGTCCAAGATAAGAGCGCCGATATAATGTACCATCAAGTAATTCATAGTTCTGTGCCTTGTGTCTTATCTTTCTCGCCTGTGCGCGATCGTCCGGTAACTTCCCCTTCATCAGGAATTCTGTTATTGGAGTTATCCAGGATGAAGGGGTTGTATGAATTACAAGGACCGATTGCGTTTGCACTGACGGGCTGCTCATTACCTCCACCCTGACATCTTTGCTAAAGTGATCAAAATTAGTTGATGCCATTTTACTCAACGCGTCAGCGGACTTGTTTTCGCTGCGCGAGATGTGTATTATTCTGAAGAAGTCAAACTGCTCAACGAGCTTTTTTGCCTGCTCTAGATACAGAGGCATTGTGTTCTCCTTGGCGTCATATAGGCCGTTGACCTGAGCAGCTACCAAGTAAGAATCAACATGCGCCTCTAGTCTTTTAACCCCAAACTTGCGCGCGATGCGCAGACCAGCCAGCAGGGCTTCATACTCAGCCTCATTGTTGGTACTCTTGAAGTCCAACCTGATAGCATAAGTATATTCACGATTATCAGGGTCCATCAGTTTGAGGCCTGCGCCGGACCCTTCGCTGTTGGAGGCTCCATCAGTGAATAGCCTCCAAACATCTTCTTCATCATTTGCTCGCGGAGGATCTACCTCGCGCTGAGCTTCTTCAATCTTTCCGTCTGGGATTTCCGTGATGAAATCCGCCAAAACTTGACCCTTTATCGCTGGACGGGGCTTATAAGTGATCGTGTGTTCACCTAATTCCAGCGCCCACTTTGTCAGCCTTCCGGAGAGCGCGGGGCGTCGCAAAACTTGCTGGATGTTGTAACCAGTCAGAACTTCAATAGGATGACCATTGAAGTATCTATGGAGCTTGCGCGACGCGTGTGTTAGTGACAAAACTAACTTTTCCATTATGGAATAGCGCGTCTCAGGGTCTGTGAGCACCCGACTCACATAGTATATCGGCGTTTGTATCCCCTTGCGATCCACCAATAATACTGCGCCGATCGCGCGGTCTCCAGCTGACAGGTACAATGTAAGGGTCTCGCCAGGAAGTGGAGCTGTGAGCGCTGGCAATTTAATGAGGCATTCTTTTATCTCAGTGAAAGCTTGCTCAGCCTCAGGCGTCCACTTGAATTGGCTCTTCTTCAAACAGTTCCTCAAGGTGTTAACGAATGGAGTAGATTTGCTGGCGTGGTTCGCTAGGAACCTGTTGATTGACACCAATCTACCATTCAGCTTCTGAACCTCTTTCATGGTGGATGGTGAAGGCATGTCAAGGATGGCTTCCACCTTTTCAGGGTTCACCTTGAAACCATCCTTAGTGACCATTACACCAAGAAATTTCCCCTCTTCTGCGCCGAAAGTACATTTGCTCGGGTTGAGCTTCATGTTAACCTCCGTTAGGCGCTGAAGGGTTTCCTCGATGTCTTTGAGCATTTGTCTCTCCTCCCTGCTCTTGATCACCAAATCATCGACGTAGACTTCTAGATTTCTTCCGATTTGTTCACTGAAAACCGAATCCATAAGTCTCTGATAGGTTGCGCCCGCATTTTTTAAACCAAAGGGCATTTTTGTGTAACAAAAAACACCCTTGTCGGTTCTGAAGGCCGTCTTGTCTTCATCCTGTGGTGCCATTTGAATCTGGTGATAGCCTTTATAGGCATCCAGGAAACATTTGAGCTTGAATGGCGCCACGGAGTCCACCTTTGCGTCGATGTTTGGGAGGGGGTAACAATCTTTCGGACATGCTTTGTTGAGGTCCTTGAAGTCAATACACATTCTCCATGACCCGTTGCTTTTCTTTACCATCACAGGATTGGCTACCCATGTCTGGTATCGAATTGGGCGGATGATGTTTGCGCGCAACAGGTCCTCCACTTGCTCATTCATGGCCTTCGCCTTTTCATCCCCCATGATTCTCTTTTTCTGTGCAATTGGCTCCACCGACTTAAACGTGTTAAGAGAATGTTGCGCCAAGTCTCGCGGGACCCCCGTCATATCGGAGTGTTGCCACGCGAAAACCGACGTGTATTTTGTAAGCAACTTTTTCATTCTCAATCTCGTTTCGTCTGAAATGGTAGCGCCAATTGTGACCGTTTGCTCTGGGAATTTTGGGTTTAAAATCCACTTCTCTGGCGCATTGTCAGCCATTGTAAGTTTCATTCTCCCTTCCCGCGGCGTGCTTGTCACTGCGCACAAATGATCGCGGTAAACAAATGCTACGCCTGTTGGTGTAGGGATCCCCAATGCGCCGTGCGCTGGCGACGGTACAACATTAAATTGGGCAATCGTTCCCCTACCCAGGATCATATTGTGGCATGACGTGGTGGGCAAGACCAAGAAGTTGACAACTTCGGCTCGCTTGTGCTCATCATCCCCCATAGTTAGTTCAAACTGAATCTGGCCTAGGGGATGTATGATTTCATTTGAGACACCACAGATCGGTGCGTTCACAATTTCGAGCCGCGCTTGGTCTGCCGGGTCTAACTTTCTGAAACACTGCTCATACATAATGTCAGATTCGCTTCCAGTGTCCACCAGGACCTTTGACACTTCGTAATGAGCAATGTGTGTGGTAATGACTAGAGGACTGCTTATTGAAGGGCCTCCCCTGATTCTTGGGAAGATGACTTGCTGCTCGCGCCAATCTCCGTGAATTTGCGCGCTTCTCTTTCTTGACGTCTGCCCTTGTCGTCCCCCCTCAGCCACACAGATTCTTTTGTACTTCTTGCTGGCAGAGGCTCCCTCCGGTTGCTCATCTTCTATTCTTTGGTTTTTTACCAAGTGAGCCAGCCTGCCCGACTTTACATCCTTCTCGATCGCATCCTTTAAATGATGGCATGCGTCGGTGTTGTGGCCCGGGGACCTGTGAAATTCACAATATTTGCCACTGTTTTGCGGTCCCTTGTAGTGTAGTTGTTTGGGAGGCTTGAATTGGACATTCTCAGTACTTAACACCTGTGAAGGTGTTTTAGTGAGGGGAGTCCATATTCTTGGCAGAGGTCTGCTGGGATCTCTGCCGCCCTCCCTCTTGTCACCCTCCCCGTGTTTACGAGCATCCTTTTGGGGCTGGGGTGAGCTTGGTTGCGCTTGTTTTTCCGCGGAAGAAAAACTTGTTGGCTGCAACCTGGACCATACAGAGTTCTGTTTGGCCCTCTTCTCTTTGCTGCGCGGTGATTCAGCCTGATGCGCTCTTTCTCTTGCCCTATCTTGGGCAATCTGTTTCTCATTTCTCGCGAAAACTCGCGATGCCTCCATTAACTTGGCCCACGTGGTGGGCATACCATCTTTGCTTACGAGAGCTCGTCGTAACTGATCACTGCGCGCGCCTTGTATAAAGGCCACGCGCAGGAGCTGCTCAGTTATGCCCCCGATTGCCAGGGACTCCTGATTGAAACGAGTGATGTAATCTTCAATCGTTTCATCATTCCTGCGTATGCAGTGCATGATGTCATCAGGATCGCGCGTGTGCCTGCGCTGCTGTACGAAGTGGGCTTGGAACTTTTCTAATAGTTCCTCGAACCCATCAATTTGCCCTGTCGGCAAGCTTTCGAACCATACCCGCGCAGCGCCCGTGAGGCAGCGAGCAAACATATGACACCATGTTGGCATCGTCCAGCTCTCTAGGTTTCCCGTGTTATAGAAACCCTGCAAAAAGTCATCTGGATCTGTTGTGCCATCATATTTGCCCAGACCACTTGGCATCTTGGTCTTGTGCTGGATGGGAGCCTGCGCGATGCGCGCAGTAAACTTTGAGTGTTTTACCAGGATGGCTGGTCTGTAGGGTGTGGTTACGTCAACTTGCCCTCTGACCGGTGGGCTGTATGGCATGTGCAGATCCAGATCTGCTCTGGCCCCAGGCGCCATGTTCACAGGCGCGCGGAGCTGCGAGCCTCCTGCATGAGTATCCCTTGTCTTCCTCATGCTATGCACTTCTTCATCACTGAACTCAGTGTGTGCAGTGTGAACAGAATGCCCTTCTTCCGGCGCGCGCGGCCTTTTTGTAGGCTGCTTATCAATCGCTTGCCTTTGTGTTTGGTCGGCTAGCTTCTTCTGTTTGATCATTTCAGTGTACTTTTCCATCAGACGCCGCTGCTCATTTATGAGCCATTCATTCGGATCGTTTGCTTCATCTTCTGGACCCATTGGTCCTTTCAGCTTCGCGCCGGCCATATTTTGTAACGTGTGATCGTCTGGAGGAGTTTCAGTCTGGCCGTGAGGGGTTGTGACGAAGGGACGGTTGCTGGTGGTACGCGTAGAATCACGCGGAACCCTCAGAACCTGATGTCCGTCGTTAACACCCTCACGTTCAATATCCTCCAGAGCTTGATCAACGTTACGAACTCCAGAAACCATGGTGATTGATTTTTTTTTTTTCGTAGATCTGGATGAGATCTGATTGCCGTTTGTACCCACGGATGGCGCCAATGAAGAAACGTGGATCTACTCACTGGTAGCAGATCTACTTTCCTCGGGTATGATTAAACTGTTTCACCGATGGTTCCTTTGAATCCGTGTTCTTCCACCTACAAAATGAACAGCGCCGTTACTTACCCCTCAGAAAGGGACAGAGGGGTCCTCTTTGGGGTAACCCTCCGGCGTGAGAATCAGTATCTTTGTGGAGAAGATAATAAAGTGTGAGTCAGTGAAATCTCAAGAGTATTGCTGAATCGCTGAATACTCTTGATTGTGTGACTGTGTGTTTTTCTGTAACTGACTGTGAGTGAATATAATTCAATATGATTGAATGTGATATCACTGCTTGTAACTGTCAATGATTGAGTGTGAATGAATGTGTCATCAAAGTGGAGTTGATGCTGTATTTATAGTGCTAGGGTTTCCACTGGCTGGGCTCAGCCTCGTTGGCCTCCTCCAATCGCACTGCGCCACGTGTCCTCTGGGACACCTGGCGCTTTCTCGTTGGTTGAAATCATGTGGTAGCACATGTGTCATGCTGAGTTGTCGACCTTTCATTTGGCAGCTGTCAACATCAGCATATTCTTACTCCTTAAAAAGATGCCTTCTAGAAGAGTGTCTGACGTGCACAATCAAGGTTGCCCTGATCCTGATTTGGATAAGGACGAGGTTGATTATGTGCACGTGTGATATGCGCCCATCCTGAGGATGCGCGAAGTCTTCTTTTTATTCTCACGCGCAGATATTTCATGCGCAGGTGTGATATGCACGAGCGTGTGATATGCGCCGCGCGCTGGTGCGCCACGCGCATATGTGACGCGCGAGCATATGTGATGTGCAAGAGCATGCGATATGCGCCGCGCGCGTATGTGATGCGCGAGCATATGATGCCTGAGCATGTTTTGTATGCGCGATGCGCCTGGGTTTTGGCTTTGTGCCTTCATAATGTCTTTATCTTGTGGGTTGACCCGCCTTGCTTGGTGTTGAGGCGGGTACATACCTCTTCAAGCCCCCCCAGTCTAATGTGTGTCTTATCTTGCGCGAGCGTGGTAAGATAGATATTAGACTCACTGAATTGTCCTTTTATAGGGGGTTTTGTCGTTTTCTTGGTTGTTTCCATCGTCGCGCGAAGTTCTATCCATTTGGTTGAAAACGAAAGGTCCAAACACGTGGTTGGTTGGTGATGACGTGCGCCGTAAACGTGTCAGACGTTTCGTGTGCTCGAGGTGCTACAGTTGCCTTTCACGTCCCCTCACATAGCTGTGTTGAACACGTGTCGCACTCGCATTGGTTAGTACCTGCGAGTGGGGGCGCGTCTCTGTTCCGTGGCAGGTCGGTTACATCTTTTTGTCCCCTCACACAGCTGTTAGGGACACGTGTCGCGCCTTCGTTGGGTTGCCCCTGCGAGTGGGGGCGCGTGACACTTGATCAGCTGCCTCATTTCTCTCTCCTGGGCCTATAAAAGCAGGCCCTTAGGAAATTTTTATCTTCATCTTCATTGTTGCTAAAATTCAAATTTCTGCTTTCACATTCTGATTTGAGTGTTTACATCGATTCGAATCCTCGATTATCGGCTATTACAGTTGTATGTCTGATAGTTCATACTCGTCTAGCCCTTCAATCACCTCCGTTGCCTCTCGAAGACGCCGTGTGAAATCTGTGGTGATGTCGACATTGAAGCAAAAGGGGAAGGGGAAGAAGGTTGTTGAGACCACATCGGAGGAAGTAGGGAGGACCAAGGCCACCAAAAGGTGGAATGAAATCCCCTGCAAATTGAAGCAGGCAGATCTCGACAACCTGATCACCTCTCAGGGCTTTCCCACCCTGTTTGGCTGCATGTTGCCTAGGTCCGGGCAAACGGCGGCGGACCCGCCTGCCGGCTATATATCCCTATATAGCCACTTTTTCTCCCACTGCAACCTTCGTCTCCCGATGACAAGGTTTGTGGGTGCACTGTTGAAGTTCTATGGGATTCACATATCCCAAGTCCATCCGTTTGGACTCGTGCGCGTGACTCACTTTGAGTTCATGTGCAAATCCCAGCGTGAGGAACCCACTCCTCGGCGCTTTCAATATTTTTATAAGGCCAAGATCCAAGACAATTGGATCTCTTTTATTCCTCGCAGTCAGAAAGTGAAGTGCTCCACTGTTTCATTCAAGAGCCTTCATGACTGGTCTGAGAGGTTTTTTTACATTAAGGCCGGTGTGATCCCCATCCGTATGACCATGCGCTCTATCACTTCTGCGCCTGCGGATGAGGGTGTCCTCAAGAACCCAACTGGCGCATGGGTTAAGAAACTGACCGCCGAACCATCCCCCGCGAAGAAAATTTGCGAGGAGGCGCTGGTTGGGGTCGGCATGAGCAGGCTCTGGGCCGACAGCGCGCTTGAGCCCGTTATCCAAGTCGACGGGTTGTGTAAGTTTTTTTTTTTTTTTTTTTTGTTTTTATATTTGCGCGAGCATCGTTCTTTTGCTGATATCATTTAACTTGGCTTTGCGCAGTCACCAAGGATTACATCCTTGCCGCTTATGATGAACATGTGGAGGGCGGCTCCGTCGAACTTGGCGCTGGGGAGGTTGGTTTCCCGGATCGCTTCGATGACCTGTTCATCCCAGTAGATCTGGATTTTGACTTTGACGGTGACGCGCCTGGTAAGTCTTCGCACTGCTGCTCATTCCTTTAGAATACCCAAGTTTATTAACATTTCTGTCGCTTGTTTTTGTAGATGCGCTTGAAAACTACGAGCTAGAGCTCGCGGAAGAGGAGGAGGAGGAAGAGGAGGCGCCTCTACTAAAGCGCAAAGCTAAGGGGAAATCTGGCGCAGGGGCCAGTAAGAAACAGAAGAAAGAGGACACCCCTGTCGCTCATCCCCATGCTCAAACGAAGGGACCTAAGGAAACCCAGGTGTTTACCACAAAGGTTTCTTTAGCTTCTCTGCCTGTGAGAGTGGGCAGACCTCCTGTCCACTTGAGGTATGGTGGCGTCGCCTCCTCCTTTCGCGCGGCTGAAGAGAGAAGCAGTGCCGCGCCTGCAACAGGTATACTTTATTTATCTTCATCTGGCTGAATTGTTATTAAACCTTTGCTCCTTTAAATGTTTGCAGAGGCAGCGACGGTAACAGATCAGCCGCAGGCGCCACAAGGTGCCACGGCTGCGCCGGGGACTCCATCGAAGTCCCCTGTTCTACCCTCTGAAAAGGGTAGAATGGATTTTATGGCGATGTTCGATGCGCGAACAGAATTGCGCCAAGGTAAGTTTTGCACATATGTCTTCTAAATTTTTCCCTTTGGAGTCAGTCATAAACAATTTTTCCTTGTTTATTTGTTCATAGGAGTTGTAGCTGGCGCAACAGTTGCTGGTGATACTCCCGGCGGCACTTCCGGCGCCGCTGGTTCTGGTCCTTCTCCTGCTAGTGCTGAATCTCCCCTTATTGGGATTACCAAGGAGCAGGAAACCGTATTGCGCGCCGAACTGGCGGCGTCGAGACCTCCCTCGCCTCCTCCTGCACGCAGCCCTCCCGCGAGGCTGGTTTGGAGCCTTCCAGGTCGCAGGAGAAGAGGCCTGTTGAAGAAGACGAGGAGGACGAGGGGGTTCAAGTTGAAGACTCCTTGGGAGACCGCGCCAGCCCTGCGATGCCGCAAGTGTTCGTAGCGCAGACCTCTGGTGGGGCTGGCGCTGACTTTCCTGCTTCATCCCCGCAGGTATGTATTGATTTGTTGGTCCGCTGCGCGTATCTCCATATAAGTATGTTTTATGACTTAGAACTTTTCTTGTGTTTTGCAGGAAGGTGTCCCCGTTTACCGCCCGAGATGGAATATTAATGAAGAGAGTTCCTTTCAATCCATGGGCGTATGCGAGGACTTCTGGGCTCATGCCGTGCCTCCTACTGAAAGGAGGTATCAGGAGGAGCGCACCCGCGCGGACTTGCTGAACGACCATGTTTTCGCTGGGTCGGCTTTCTTCGCTGCTTCCCAAGAGCTTCGTCGTGATTATGTTAAAGTACGCGACGCTCTTGTGGAAGCCCAGCGAGAGGCTAAGGTGGCCGCCTGGAACCTGTCTGATGCTCGCGCGCGAGCTGAGAAACTCCAGGCGGAGCTCAGTGAAAACAGAGCAAGTGCCAACACCGCATACATCAAGCGCGGGCATGAGCTCCAAGCTGCGCGGGAGAAGCAGCAGTTGGCGGAGGCCGAAGTTGCCAAGTACGCGCGCAGAGTGCGTGTCTTGGAACAGCAGGCCGAGGCGCGTGACCAAGCTATCGTCCAGAGTATCACTGAGAAATCATCACTGGAGAGCGAGGTTGCGCGCCTGAAAAGGGATTTGGCGGCCGCGCAGGCCGATAGAGATGAGGCCTTAGCGACGGCGGCGTCTAGCCAGGAAGCACTTGGTGCTGCGCAGGCGGAGAAAGAAAAAATTTTGGCGGCAGCAGCGTCTGATAAGGAGGAACTAAAAAAGACTAAGGAAACTGTTGAGTTATTAAACTCTCAGGTTCCTGCCCTCGAGACGTCTGTTGCTGGCCTCGCGCAGGATCGCCAATGGCTGGTGTCACAGGGCATGGCTCGCTGCGCTTTGGCGATGAAATATTCCGCCGAGTTTCAAGCCCTTGTGATGGACTGCAATGCCGCCGCGCGTTTGGTGGGCCGAGCTGAAGGGTTTACGGATGGGTATGAATATGGCATGTTGAGGAAGAACCCATCCGAGTACCCCTACAAGAGCGATGCGGCCTGCGCGGACATGGCCGCGGTGGGGGAAAAGTATATGAATACTCCCATCCCCATCCTTATGGAGGTACCTTGATCATAATGAGTTTTTCTTGACTAAGTTTTCTAAGTGTTTTGTACTCATTACTTTTCTAATGATTTACAGATAGCTGCGCTTGCTGACCAGCCCGACCTCGGCGCGCTAAAGAAGTTGCTTGATGATTGCGAGAGGGCTGGTGGCGATGATGGTGGCGCTGGGGATGTTGCCCCTGCCAGCGGCTCTGGCGCGGCGAAAGAATCTGCTCGTGACACCGTTGTGATCGAAGACTCCAATGAGGAGGAAGAACTTGACTATGGTCAGTTCGGGGATGAGGAGCAGACCGCGCCAGATGCTGCGGGGGATGATGAGGGTGATGAAGCGGCTGACGTCGACGTGGAGACTTGAGAAGCCCTTCATCAAATTTTGTATAATTATTTTTTATACTTGTAATTTGTAACTCATCATACTTGTAAATTTCGATCCAATGGAATGAAACTTGTTCTCTCGTTTTCATATCTTGCGCATTTCCATTCATCTCTTCATGTTTGGTTGTGTAGATATAAGATATGCTTGCACGTTAAAATAAGAACAAGGTTGTATGGAAATTATTCACTTAACCTCTGTTCTATTTTGTTTGTGGTTCTCGCAGTATCTTGGTCATGCTGACATGCGCGCTAACCCTTCGTTATTTTCTTTTTCGCGCGCCGTTGTCGCGCGGTATGGAAGTATGAGTTTAGCCATTACATGTCAGCTTGTGTTACTCAGATATCCACTATGATTCCGCGCGCGGCCTCGACCTGAGACCTTAACATGATATGGCATGTACTTTGCCTTAGTTGTGTTTAAGGATTTTTATGATCAGGCTGCGCGGGATGTAAGATGGATGTTTGTGAATGTTTTGAGCTAAGGCTCTTTGTTTTGGGCTAAGGCCCTGACGTTTTCAGAGTTAAGACTCATTAACGTGTTTGAGCTAAGGCTCGTAAGTTTGGGCTAAGGCCCTGACGTTTTAGAGTTAAGACTCGTTAACGCGTTTGAGCTAAGGCTCGCGCATGTATGTTTTACTTCGCTTTATTTTGTTTTGAAGTCAATATAGTGTTATCATATTGTTCCAATTTAATAAAGGAAGTGTGAAACATGTATGCAAAGGTAATAGAACAAATATTGAAAGATAGCGCGACAAATATTGAAAGATAGCGCGAATCATCATTCATGATGGCTTAAAAGCCTTGATTACAAATTTGAACTTTTACATGAAGCATTTTCTAAGTTGTGCCGCGTTCCACGAGCGCGGTATCTTTTTTCCATCCAAATCTTTTAAAGCGTACGCGCCTTTCCCCAAATCTTCTGAAATTTGATAAGGTCCCTCCCAATTGGGGGACATTTTTCCTGGGGGTATTGCGCGACTAGCTTCATTGTTTCGAAGGACAAAATCATTTTTCTTGAAGTGGCATTCTTTAACGCGCTGATTATAATATTTTTCCAGCTTTTTCTTGTATCTGGCTTCATTAATGATAGCCGCTTCTCTGCGCCCTTCAAGCAAGTTAAGGTCCAATCTTCTTTCGCGCTCGTTATCAGTTTTGCTCATCATGAGTACCCTATGGGATGGGCATCCAATTTCTGCTGGGATCATAGCCTCTGTCCCATAGGTTAGGCTGAACGGGGATTCGCCATTGCTAGTTTTGCTTAATGTCCTGTGCGCCCACAGGACATTAGGTAACTCTTCGACCCAAGAATGGGATTCTCCCTCCAACCTTTTCTTCAGCCCAGTTAGCAAACTTTGATTCGCGCGCTCCACTTGACCATTCCCCTGAGGGTGGTAGACGGATGTGAAGATTTGGTTGATGTGCAATTCTCTGAGCCAGCTTGATATCTTCCTGTCAGTGAATTGTTTGCCATTGTCGCTCACAATTTCCATGGGAAGGCCAAAACGGCAAATGATGTGGCTCCAGATAAATTGCTTCATCGCCTCAGCTGTGATTTTTGCTAGTGGCTTGGCCTCAACCCATTTTGTGAAATAGTCTATCGCCACTACCAAAAATTTCACTCGCCCTTGCGCTTGCGGCAGGGGCCCTACAATATCAATGGCCCATTTGTGGAAAGGCCATGCGGAGGTGACTGGAATCAAGTTGTTCTTTGGACGCATGGTGTTTGGCGCGTATCTCTGACATGCCTTGCATTTTTGGATTTCTTTTAGCGCATCCAAGTACATGCCTGGCCAATAGTAGCCTGAGCTCATCGCCTTGGCAACCACCATGCGCGGGCCAGCGTGAATTCCACAGATTCCTTCATGAATCTCCCTAATCACATAGGTTGCTTCTTCAGCATCCAGGCACTTCATGAGCGGTCCAAGATAAGAGCGCCGATATAATGTACCATCAAGTAATTCATAGTTCTGTGCCTTGTGTCTTATCTTTCTCGCCTGTGCGCGATCGTCCGGTAACTTCCCCTTCATCAGGAATTCTGTTATTGGAGTTATCCAGGATGAAGGGGTTGTATGAATTACAAGGACCGATTGCGTTTGCACTGACGGGCTGCTCATTACCTCCACCCTGACATCTTTGCCAAAGTGATCAAAATTAGTTGATGCCATTTTACTCAACGCGTCAGCGGACTTGTTTTCGCTGCGCGAGATGTGTATTATTCTGAAGAACTCAAACTGCTCAACGAGCTTTTTTGCCTGCTCTAGATACAGAGGCATTGTGTTCTCCTTGGCGTCATATAGGCCGTTGACCTGAGCAGCTACCAAGTAAGAATCAACATGCGCCTCTAGTCTTTTAACCCCAAACTTGCGCGCGATGCGCAGACCAGCCAGCAGGGCTTCATACTCAGCCTCATTGTTGGTACTCTTGAAGTCCAACCTGATAGCATAAGTATATTCACGATTATCAGGGTCCATCAGTTTGAGGCCTGCGCCGGACCCTTCGCTGTTGGAGGCTCCATCAGTGAATAGCCTCCAAACATCTTCTTCATCATTTGCTCGCGGAGGATCTACCTCGCGCTGAGCTTCTTCAATCTTTCCGTCTGGGATTTCCGTGATGAAATCCGCCAAAACTTGACCCTTTATCGCTGGACGGGGCTTATAAGTGATCGTGTGTTCACCTAATTCCAGCGCCCACTTTGTCAGCCTTCCGGAGAGCGCGGGGCGTCGCAAAACTTGCTGGATGTTGTAACCAGTCAGAACTTCAATAGGATGACCATTGAAGTATCTATGGAGCTTGCGCGACGCGTGTGTTAGTGACAAAACTAACTTTTCAATTATGGAATAGCGCGTCTCAGGGTCTGTGAGCACCCGACTCACATAGTATATCGGCGTTTGTATCCCCTTGCGATCCACCAATAATACTGCGCCGATCGCGCGGTCTCCAGCTGACAGGTACAATGTAAGGGTCTCGCCAGGAAGTGGAGCTGTGAGCGCTGGCAATTTAATGAGACATTCTTTTATCTCAGTGAAAGCTTGTTCAGCCTCAGGCGTCCACTTGAATTGGCTCTTCTTCAAACAGTTCCTCAAGGTGTTAACGAATGGAGTAGATTTGCTGGCGTGGTTCGCTAGGAACCTGTTGATTGACACCAATCTACCATTCAGCTTCTGAACCTCTTTCATGGTGGATGGTGAAGGCATGTCAAGGATGGCTTCCACCTTTTCAGGGTTCACCTTGAAACCATCCTTAGTGACCATTACACCAAGAAATTTCCCCTCTTCTGCGCCGAAAGTACATTTGCTCGGGTTGAGCTTCATGTTAACCTCCGTTAGGCGCTGAAGGGTTTCCTCGATGTCTTTGAGCATTTGTCTCTCCTCCCTGCTCTTGATCACCAAATCATCGACGTAGACTTCTAGATTTCTTCCGATTTGTTCACTGAAAACCGAATCCATAAGTCTCTGATAGGTTGCGCCCGCATTTTTTAAACCAAAGGGCATTTTTGTGTAACAAAAAACACCCTTGTCGGTTCTGAAGGCCGTCTTGTCTTCATCCTGTGGTGCCATTTGAATCTGGTGATAGCCTTTATAGGCATCCAGGAAACATTTGAGCTTGAATGGCGCCACGGAGTCCACCTTTGCGTCGATGTTTGGGAGGGGGTAACAATCTTTCGGACATGCTTTGTTGAGGTCCTTGAAGTCAATACACATTCTCCATGACCCGTTGCTTTTCTTTACCATCACAGGATTGGCTACCCATGTCTGGTATCGAATTGGGCGGATGATGTTTGCGCGCAACAGGTCCTCCACTTGCTCATTCATGGCCTTCGCCTTTTCATCCCCCATGATTCTCTTTTTCTGTGCAATTGGCTCCACCGACTTAAACGTGTTAAGAGAATGTTGCGCCAAGTCTCGCGGGACCCCCGTCATATCGGAGTGTTGCCACGCGAAAACCGACGTGTATTTTGTAAGCAACTTTTTCATTCTCAATCTCGTTTCGTCTGAAATGGTAGCGCCAATTGTGACCGTTTGCTCTGGGAATTTTGGGTTTAAAATCCACTTCTCTGGCGCATTGTCAGCCATTGTAAGTTTCATTCTCCCTTCCCGCGGCGTGCTTGTCACTGCGCACAAATGATCGCGGTAAACAAATGCTACGCCTGTTGGTGTAGGGATCCCCAATGCGCCGTGCGCTGGCGACGGTACAGCATTAAATTGGTCAATCGTTCCCCTACCCAGGATCATATTGTGGCATGACGTGGTGGGCAAGACCAAGAAGTTGACAACTTCGGCTCGCTTGTGCTCATCATCCCCATAGTTAGTTCAAACTGAATCTGGCCTAGGGGATGTATGATTTCATTTGAGACACCACAGATCGGTGCGTTCACAATTTCGAGCCGCGCTTGGTCTGCCGGGTCTAACTTTCTGAAACACTGCTCATACATAATGTCAGATTCGCTTCCAGTGTCCACCAGGACCTTTGACACTTCGTAATGAGCAATGTGTGTGGTAATGACTAGAGGACTGCTTATTGAAGGGCCTCCCCTGATTCTTGGGAAGATGACTTGCTGCTCGCGCCAATCTCCGTGAATTTGCGCGCTTCTCTTTCTTGACGTCTGCCCTTGTCGTCCCCCCTCAGCCACACAGATTCTTTTGTACTTCTTGCTGGCAGAGGCTCCCTCCGGTTGCTCATCTTCTATTCTTTGGTTTTTTACCAAGTGAGCCAGCCTGCCCGACTTTACATCCTTCTCGATCGCATCCTTTAAATGATGGCATGCGTCGGTGTTGTGGCCCGGGGACCTGTGAAATTCACAATATTTGCCACTGTTTTGCGGTCCCTTGTAGTGTAGTTGTTTGGGAGGCTTGAATTGGACATTCTCAGTACTTAACACCTGTGAAGGTGTTTTAGTGAGGGGAGTCCATATTCTTGGCAGAGGTCTGCTGGGATCTCTGCCGCCCTCCCTCTTGTCACCCTCCCCGTGTTTACGAGCATCCTTTTGGGGCTGGGGTGAGCTTGGTTGCGCTTGTTTTTCCGCGGAAGAAAAACTTGTTGGCTGCAACCTGGACCATACAGAGTTCTGTTTGGCCCTCTTCTCTTTGCTGCGCGGTGATTCAGCCTGATGCGCTCTTTCTCTTGCCCTATCTTGGGCAATCTGTTTCTCATTTCTCGCGAAAACTCGCGATGCCTCCATTAACTTGGCCCACGTGGTGGGCATACCATCTTTGCTTACGAGAGCTCGTCGTAACTGATCACTGCGCGCGCCTTGTATAAAGGCCACGCGCAGGAGCTGCTCAGTTATGCCCCCGATTGCCAGGGACTCCTGATTGAAACGAGTGATGTAATCTTCAATCGTTTCATCATTCCTGCGTATGCAGTGCATGATGTCATCAGGATCGCGCGTGTGCCTGCGCTGCTGTACGAAGTGGGCTTGGAACTTTTCTAATAGTTCCTCGAACCCATCAATTTGCCCTGTCGGCAAGCTTTCGAACCATACCCGCGCAGCGCCCGTGAGGCAGCGAGCAAACATATGACACCATGTTGGCATCGTCCAGCTCTCTAGGTTTCCCGTGTTATAGAAACCCTGCAAAAAGTCATCTGGATCTGTTGTGCCATCATATTTGCCCAGACCACTTGGCATCTTGGTCTTGTGCTGGATGGGAGCCTGCGCGATGCGCGCAGTAAACTTTGAGTGTTTTACCAGGATGGCTGGTCTGTAGGGTGTGGTTACGTCAACTTGCCCTCTGACCGGTGGGCTGTATGGCATGTGCAGATCCAGATCTGCTCTGGCCCCAGGCGCTATGTTCACAGGCGCGCGGAGCTGCGAGCCTCCTGCATGAGTATCCCTTGTCTTCCTCATGCTATGCACTTCTTCATCACTGAACTCAGTGTGTGCAGTGTGAACAGAATGCCCTTCTTCCGGCGCGCGCGACCTTTTTGTAGGCTGCTTATCAATCGCTTGCCTTTGTGTTTGGTCGGCTAGCTTCTTCTGTTTGATCATTTCAGTGTACTTTTCCATCAGACGCCGCTGCTCATTTATGAGCCATTCATTCGGATCGTTTGCTTCATCTTCTGGACCCATTGGTCCTTTCAGCTTCGCGCCGGCCATATTTTGTAACGTGTGATCGTCTGGAGGAGTTTCAGTCTGGCCGTGAGGGGTTGTGACGAAGGGACGGTTGCTGGTGGTACGCGTAGAATCACGCGGAACCCTCAGAACCTGCTGTCCGTCGTTAACACCCTCACGTTCAATATCCTCCAGAGCTTGATCAACGTTACGAACTCCAGAAACCATGGTGATTGATTTTTTTTTTCGTAGATCTGGATGAGATCTGATTGCCGTTTGTAACCCACGGATGGCGCCAATGAAGAAACGTGGATCTACTCACTGGTAGCAGATCTACTTTCCTCGGGTATGATTAAACTGTTTCACCGATGGTTCCTTTGAATCCGTGTTCTTCCACCTACAAAATGAACAGCGCCGTTACTTACCCCTCAGAAAGGGACAGAGGGGTCCTCTTTGGGGTAACCCTCCGGCGTGAGAATCAGTATCTTTGTGGAGAAGATAATAAAGTGTGAGTCAGTGAAATCTCAAGAGTATTGCTGAATCGCTGAATACTCTTGATTGTGTGACTGTGTGTTTTTCTGTAACTGACTGTGAGTGAATATAATTCAATATGATTGAATGTGATATCACTGCTTGTAACTGTCAATGATTGAGTGTGAATGAATGTGTCATCAAAGTGGAGTTGATGCTGTATTTATAGTGCTAGGGTTTCCACTGGCTGGGCTCAGCCTCGTTGGCCTCCTCCAATCGCACTGCGCCACGTGTCCTCTGGGACACCTGGCGCTTTCTCGTTGGTTGAAATCATGTGGTAGCACATGTGTCATGCTGAGTTGTCGACCTTTCATTTGGCAGCTGTCAACATCAGCATATTCTTACTCCTTAAAAAGATGCCTTCTAGAAGAGTGTCTGACGTGCACAATCAAGGTTGCCCTGATCCTGATTTGGATAAGGACGAGGTTGATTATGTGCACGTGTGATATGCGCCCATCCTGAGGATGCGCGAAGTCTTCTTTTTATTCTCACGCGCAGATATTTCATGCGCAGGTGTGATATGCACGAGCGTGTGATATACGCCGCGCGCTGGTGCGCCACGCGCATATGTGACGCGCGAGCATATGTGATGTGCAAGAGCATGCGATATGCGCCGCGCGCATATGTGATGCGCGAGCATATGATGCCTGAGCATGTTTTGTATGCGCGATGCGCCTGGGTTTTGGCTTTGTGCCTTCATAATGTCTTTATCTTGTGGGTTGACCCGCCTTGCTTGGTGTTGAGGCGGGTACATACCTCTTCAAGCCCCCCCAGTCTAATGTGTGTCTTATCTTGCGCGAGCGTGGTAAGATAGATATTAGACTCACTGAATTGTCCTTTTATAGGGGGTTTTGTCGTTTTCTTTGTTGTTTCCATCGTCGCGCGAAGTTCTATCCATTTGGTTGAAAACGAAAGGTCCAAACACGTGGTTGGTTGGTGATGACGTGCGCCGTAAACGTGTCAGACGTTTCGTGTGCTCGAGGTGCTACAGTTGCCTTTCACGTCCCCTCACACAGCTGTCTTGAACACGTGTCGCACTCGCATTGGTTAGTACCTGCGAGTGGGGGCGCGTCTCTGTTCCGTGGCAGGTCGGTTACATCTTTTTGTCCCCTCACACAGCTGTTAGGGACACGTGTCGCGCCGTCGTTGGGTTGCCCCTGCGAGTGGGGGCGCGTGAAACCCGATCAGCTGCCACATTTCTCTCTCCTGGGCCTATAAAAGCAGGCCCTTAGGAAATTTTTATCTTCATCTTCATTGTTGCTAAAATTCAAATTTCTGCTTTCACATTCTGATTTGAGTGTTTACATCGATTCGAATCCTCGATTATCGGCTATTACAGTTGTATGTCTGATAGTTCATACTCGTCTAGCCCTTCAATCACCTCCGTTGCCTCTCGAAGACGCCGTGTGAAATCTGTGGTGATGTCGACATTGAAGCAAAAGGGGAAGGGGAAGAAGGTTGTTGAGACCACATCGGAGGAAGTAGGGAGGACCAAGGCCACCAAAAGGTGGAATGAAATCCCCTGCAAATTGAAGCAGGCAGATCTCGACAACCTGATCACCTCTCAGGGCTTTCCCACCCTGTTTGGCTGCATGTTGCCTAGGTCCGGGCAAACGGCGGCGGACCCGCCTGCCGGCTATATATCCCTATATAGCCACTTTTTCTCCCACTGCAACCTTCGTCTCCCGATGACAAGGTTTGTGGGTGCACTGTTGAAGTTCTATGGGATTCACATATCCCAAGTCCATCCGTTTGGACTCGTGCGCGTGACTCACTTTGAGTTCATGTTGTTGGGTTTTATACAAGATTATCAAAGTTCAAGTTAACCATATTTAACATGAAAACGCAACGGAAGCTTAGATTTTAAAACTTGTTATGAACATACCATTATGTTAAAACTAAAACCCAAAGAACAAGGATCAAAATTACAAGAACAAGATGCTCACAAATGTAAATTGTACCTTCTTCTACCTTTAGAAGAACAAGTGATTTGTTGAAGGAGATGGTGGATGAATGACAAGCCTCCAAAGAAGAAGACCTCAAGAGTGTGATACCCCAAGCTATTTGTGACAACACCAAGTAATTGCTAGGATTTATGAACACTATAATCAAGCTCACAAAAACCCCAAAAATGGCCAAAGTGGCCGTGAGTTTTAGAGGGAGAAAGAGAGGATGTTTTTTTTGATTACTTGAAATTCAAAATGAGACAAGAACCAAAATGCATGTCTTGTGAATGGTTATTAATAAAAGGTGGTCAACACAAAAGGACAAAAGTTTGGATGGGACCAAACCCTCCACCCACATGGGGTGGCCGGTTTTGTTTTTTTTTTTTTTTTGTGTTTTGTTTTAACCATTTAAAACACCTCCATTTATTTTATAAAACTCACTTTTATAAAATTGTACATACATTTATGTAATTATTTAACCAATTAAATAATTTATTTATATAAACAAATTATCCAGATAATTTATTTAAATCCTCAAGTGTGTTTGTTTAGAAAACCAATTTTTCTAAACACGTAGTGTTCGGTATTCGTTTAAATGATCAAATCACTAAAAGAATACATTTGGTGTTGTCTAGCTTGTTATTGGGTATGACCCGACTTGGATCAAACACAGTTAGCCACATTAGTTTAAGTATGTGTCTCGGGCATACGTAATTCCAACAATCTCCCACTTGCACGAGATACATAGAAAATTAATGCAAGTGGTGAATACCGCCTAACAACAGTTCACCACCCCTAATGTGTTTGACGAAGTGCCATTCAATAACATCATCCCTTCAAGTCCCTTACTTGATATGATTTAGGTGAATCTATCATTATATCCCTTTGTTACTAGATGTCATGTTGGATCTAAGAGACATAGGCGATCATTCTCTTTACAATTCAACTTTATCAGGCCTTAGACATCTAAACTCTCAACACATAAGAGGAACAAATTCCATCTTGACTGTATACGCCTCTCACTATCACTTTATACTCCACCTGAGCTCATCCTTATGTACCATCTTTTACGAATAGCGAAGGGGAGAGTCAAAGTGTAATACTTGGTGAAAATCAAGACCCAGTATACATCTCAGGTCTAAGGATAATATGAAATTCTCCTTTACTCAAAATTACTAATGATCAGGTCCATTGACTCCATGTAGTAATATTGAGAGCGGGTCAGTCCAATATTCGTATCCCACAAATATCTATGAACCTTGGCAGCAAACCTATGCTCCATATTCATTCCTTATGAATATCCACCAATCCTAGTTCATAATAGTCTTGCTTCATATTTGTTCCCACAAATGTGATCGACTACGGACTTTTAGAATAAGATAAATTATTCATGGATTAAACATGCAAAATTAGAATTTAACTCAAGATTCCATAATCATATAAAAGAGTTAAATTACAAAAGTCTTTTAAACTTTAATACAAAATAGATCAAATCCAATTACTAGAATATCGAAGTCCTAAGCCACTCGCATGACGCTCATGTTTCGGTCTTTCTAGGAGCTTCGTGAATGGATCCGCAAGATTTTGATCAGTTCCAACTTTGCGAATACATATCTTTCCTTTTTCAACTTCATCCCTTATGTAGTTGAATCTCCGCTCTATGTGCCTTGTCTTTTGGTGCGAACGAGGTTCCTTGATTTGTGCAATCGCACCCTCGTTGTCACAAAAGATTTCTAGGGGGTCTTGAATGGAAGAGACCACCCCTAGATCAGTAATGAATTTCTTCAACCATGCAGCTTCCTGAGCTGCCAATGAAGCGGCGATGTATTCTGATTCTGTAGTGGACAATGCTACCACTTCCTGTTTTGAGCTCTTCCAAGAGACAGCTCCTCCATTAAGAGTGAACACATACCCAGATTGTGATCGAGAATCATCTCGATCAGTTTGGAAGCTCGCATCCGTGTAACCTTTTATAGCGAGTTCCTCCTCACCAGATCCATATATCAGAAACATATCCTTAGTTCTCCTAAGGTATTTCAATATGTTCTTGACAGCCATCCAATGACTGTTTCCTGGATTTTGTTGGTATCTGCTTGTCATGCTCAAAGCGCATGACACATCCGGTCTAGTACATATCATCGCATACATGATGGATCCTATAGCAGAAGCATATGGGATTTGTTTCATTGTTTCTTGCTCACCCTTTGAGCTTGGACATTGAGCTGAACTCAATATAGTCCCTCTTTGAATAGGTACAAAACCTTTCTTGGAGTTTTCCATCTTGAACCTTTTCAAGATTTTATCAATGTATGTACTTTGGTTCAAACCTATCAAGCGCCTTGACCTATCCCTATAGATCTTTATTCCCAAAATATAGGCAGCTTCACCAAGATCCTTGATGGAAAATCTACTTCCAAGCCAAGCCTTAACGCTTTCCATGGTTGGAATGTCATTTCCAAATAGTAGAATGTCATCGACATACAATACTAAGAAGGTAATTATACTCCCACTAGCCTTTTTATACACACAAGCCTCATCAGCGTTCTTGATGAATCCAAAATTTTTGATTTCTTCATCAAAACGATGATTCCAAGTTCTAGATGCTTGTTTCAATCCATAGATTGATTTCTTTAACTTGCATACTTTATTAGGATGTTTTGGATCGACAAAACCTTCAGGCTGAACCATATAGACATCTTCCTCAAGATATCCATTTAGGAAAGCGGTCTTGACATCCATTTGCCAAATTTCATAATCATAATGTGCAGCTATGGCAAATAATATCCTAATAGACTTTAGCATTGCCACAGGCGAAAAAGTTTCATCATAATCAACCCCTTGAGTTTGAGTGAAACCCTTAGCTACAAGTCTTGCTTTATAAGTATCCAAGTTTCCATGCATATCAGTTTTTCTTTTGAAAACCCACTTACTTCCAACAGCTTTGGAGTTGAGTGGTGGTTCAACCAATTCCCAAACTTGGTTGTCATACATGGATTGCATCTCAACGTTCATGGCTTCAAGCCATTTGTCACAATCATTCTTGGACATTGCATCACGGTATGTGGTTGGTTCATCCGAATCTACCACGTAGCAACCTTCTACAAAAAATCCATATCTTTCGGGTGGATTGCTAACTCTACCAGATCTGCGAACGTTTTGTGTGTTTTGATCAACCACTTGATCACTTTCAACAACCTCTTGTTGAGTGCTAGTATCAACCAATTGTGTATCATCTTGTGATTCTTGATCCTCATCAAATTTCACTGTTCTACTATTAGTTCCTTCCTCAAGGAACTTAGTTTCCAAGAACTTACCCTTTCGAGCAATAATAACATTTTGCTCACTAGGATCATAAAAGTAATATCCTAAATCATCTTTAGGATAACCTATAAAGATACACTTAGTGGATCGGACTTCTAATTTGTTTGGGGTGTATTGCTTTACATAAGCTTCACAACCCCAAACTCTTAAGAATGATAGCGATGGAGCCTTTCCATGCCATACTTCAAAAGGTGTCTTCTCCACTTTCTTGGTTGGAGCCATATTCAATATGCGAACAGCGGAAAGTAAAGCATAGCCCCAAAATGATAGAGGTAAAGTGCTTCTAGCCATCATCGATCGAACCATATCTAATAGGGTACGATTTCTCCTTTCAGACACACCATTATGTTGTGGTGTTCCAGGTGGAGTAAGTTGTGAAATAATTCCACAACTCTTAAGATGATCTTGAAAAACACCACTTAGGTATTCACCTCCTCTATCACTACGAAGTACTTTGATTGTGGTCTTGAGTTGTCTTTCTACTTCAGTTTTGAAGTCTTTGAACATTTCAAAAGCTTCATCTTTGTGTTTCATTAAGTACACATAACCATATCGACTATAATCGTCAATAAAGGTAATGAAGTATCTTTCACCATTCCTAGTCATTGGTCTAAAAGGACCACATACATCCGAATGTATGATACCCAATAATTCTTTTGACCTTTCAAAAGTTTTATTAAAGGGTTGCTTTGTCATTTTGCCTTGTAAACAAGATTCACATACATCAAATGAATCATACTCATTTGTTTCTAGAATACCACTCTTGCGAAGAGTTTGCATGCGATTCTTGCTTATATGTCCAAGGCGACAATGCCAAAGATAGGAATCACCCAAGTCCTTCTTGAGTTTCTTGGTGCTGACATTGTACATTGAACTACTATGTGACATACCACTTTGATCTATTTCATATATACCATTCATGGGTATAGCTTTAAAATAAAATATGCCATTCATCAAAACATGAATATCATAATCAATAAACTTAAGATCAAAGCCACATTGTTTTAAAAGGGACACGGAAATAATGTTTCTCCTTAACTTAGGAGCATACAAAACATTCTTCAAAATTACTTCCAAACCACTTGGAAGCTTTAACAAGTAGTCTCCTTGGGCTTGGACTTCAACTCTTGCTCCATTGCCCATAAAGAGACTAATGTCCCCTTTGTTGAGTTGTTTACTTCTTTTGAACCCCTGCAACAAATTGCAAATGTGAGTTCCACATCCGGTATCAAGTACCCATGTATTTGAAGAAATAACATTTAGTTCAATATGTATAGTAAAGATAATACCTGAGGTATGCCCCGCATCCCTCTTATCTTTTAACGCATTGAGATAGGTCGGACAATTCCTTTTCCAATGACCTATCTCTCCACACTCAAAGCATGGATCTTGCGCCGCAACCTTTTGCTTCTTTTCCTTCGGTTTGATGGGCGTGATGGCTTTCCTCTTTCCCTTTCCTTGGACGTGGCCCTTGCCCTTAGCAACACTTGCTTTGGGGTTGGAGTTATGTCCCCTTTTTCCTTCATTGATTGTTAGAACGGGTAAAACCTTTTTACCCATTCCCGCTTCGGCCGTTCTTAGCATTGCGTGAAGCTCACCAATGCTTTTGTCCCATCCATTCATGTTATAATTCATGACAAAGGTTTCAAACCTTTTGGTCAAAGAGTTGAGGATCAAATCCGTAGCCAACTCATTAGACACGGGACAATTCAACCTACGAAGCTTTTCGATGTAGCTTTTCATCTTTAGGACATAAGATGAGACGCTTTGGGTTTCCTCCATACGACATGCATGAAACGCTCGAACCGTTTCGAAACGTTCCGCTCTAGCTTGTTGAAGGAACATTTCCTTCAATTGAGTTATCATGTCGTATGCCCCATGATGCTCGAAATCCTTTTGGATTTCGGGAATCATAGTCCCTAACATGAGGCAAGAGGCTTGCACCGAATCTTTGGTGTACTTGACCCAATTGTTATATGCCTCCTCATCTTCCACGTTAGGCTCGTCGGGAATGGGATCGTCTAAGACATATGATATCTCTTCTTGTTTGAGAACTATTCTCAAGTTGCGATACCAATCCATAAAGTTATTATGGTTTAGACGATCCTTTTCAAGGATGGTTCTTAAGGATAGGTTACGGGTGTTATGGGTAGAGGTGTTAGCATTGTTAGCGGCCATCTACAAAATTTAACAAAGTTTTATTTTAGTATTATAAACAATTTAATTATTAATACCCTTTTATTCCAAATTTTAAAATAATAATTAAATTCTAGAATCCAACGATAAATCAAATTTCGGTTAGGTGACCTTTATCCCGTTATTTGATTTAACAAGGTAGTCAATCTTGACAATTGCAACCCTTTGCAACTTCTAGAGGTATGGGACCATTCGAAATCCTTATTTCGTGTTGGCATGTTTATCCCATCAACACCATTAGATCCCATGTTTAGGTGACCTTTATCACATGGTTTCCAATTCAAGTCGTCCTACTTGTATAGACATGTAAGATTAACATACAAGTGGTTAGGTGACCTTTATCCCACAAATATGTTAATATTACCCTAAGTATATTAGTTTGCTCAAAATGGTTAGGTGACCTTTATCCCATTTAAAGTTCCCTAATACGTTAAGTGTCATACAAAAGGATGGTGTTAGACTTGTTTTCTTGGTAATTATGAAAAAGGGATTTTTAAGTTTTTCAAATATTCTAGTTGAAAAACATTATGCCATATCCTAACATGCATTTAGAAATATGGCTATTTTGAAAACCAATTTTCAAGGTTCAAGTTATAATAAAACCAATTTTATTATATGTGAGTAATCGCTTAGTTTTAATAAACCCATTTAATTAAACTAATTGATGCGATATTACCAAATATATATTAGAACCCGTTTCATGCTTGTTGTCGTTCCTATGTGACGGTTTGGATATCCTAATATCTATCAACCACACATTACATAAAGTAAAACAAACAACCAAGCATACATATGCAAAATATAGTCATAACCGAGAACCGCTAAGTTTGACCATACTTGTTAGCCGAAACAAGTATAGGTCATAAGTCACACCTAAGGGACAAAACATGACACAAGGATGGAATGTTGACTCCCACTTGACCTTGCATCCAAATGCTTCAAGTATCCTTTCCAAGTTGTTGTGTTCTTGTTGGGCTTGTTAATGGGCTCCAAACTTCCAAAAGTCTTCTTGGGCTCAAGAGTGAAATTTATGGGCCTAATGGGCTTGAATCCCATGATGGGCCGGTGAGGCCCAACAAGCCCAAAATTTCGGTCCAAGGCCCAAATCCACCAATTCTTGCATCTTCAATTTTTACAAAATGTATCCTAATACATATTTTTCTAAAAAAAAAGAAAATGCAACTAATCTATTTATTACAAACCAACTTATGAATAAATAAATTACACAAGCCTAAGATTATGAATTATTACAACCATATTGAATAATAAACATAATCAACATACACAAACAACAATCAACACATCCAAGGTCTAGGTTTCGGTTATGACACATCCAAACATACCAAATGTTCTAAGCATGCAACCTAAGCAACCAATGCCCAAAATCACCAAATAAAATCGGCCCCCCCCCCAAGAGGCTACGGCCCAAATTTTTTTATTATTTTTTTTTTTATTTTCAACATCCAAATGTTAATAATGGTTTCCTAAGATCTTTCATGCATGTCAAGATCTTACAAATCCATGAGGGGTAAAATCCACCAAAATTTCGGACCCCTTTTCACCCATGAAAAAACCCGAAATTTATGAACACAAAAGAAGCATAAGTCCTTGTAACCGGCTCTTGATGCCATTGTTGGGTTTTATACAAGATTATCAAAGTTCAAGTTAACCATATTTAACATGAAAACGCAACGGAAGCTTAGATTTTAAAACTTGTTATGAACATACCATTATGTTAAAACTAAAACCCAAAGAACAAGGATCAAAATTACAAGAACAAGATGCTCACAAATGTAAATTGTACCTTCTTCTACCTTTAGAAGAACAAGTGATTTGTTGAAGGAGATGGTGGATGAATGACAAGCCTCCAAAGAAGAAGACCTCAAGAGTGTGATACCCCAAGCTATTTGTGACAACACCAAGTAATTGCTAGGATTTATGAACACTATAATCAAGCTCACAAAAACCCCAAAAATGGCCAAAGTGGCCGTGAGTTTTAGAGGGAGAAAGAGAGGATGTTTTTTTTGATTACTTGAAATTCAAAATGAGACAAGAACCAAAATGCATGTCTTGTGAATGGTTATTAATAAAAGGTGGTCAACACAAAAGGACAAAAGTTTGGATGGGACCAAACCCTCCACCCACATGGGGTGGCCGGTTTTGTTTTTTTTTTTTTTTTGTGTTTTGTTTTAACCATTTAAAACACCTCCATTTATTTTATAAAACTCACTTTTATAAAATTGTACATACATTTATGTAATTATTTAACCAATTAAATAATTTATTTATATAAACAAATTATCCAGATAATTTATTTAAATCCTCAAGTGTGTTTGTTTAGAAAACCAATTTTTCTAAACACGTAGTGTTCGGTATTCGTTTAAATGATCAAATCACTAAAAGAATACATTTGGTGTTGTCTAGCTTGTTATTGGGTATGACCCGACTTGGATCAAACACAGTTAGCCACATTAGTTTAAGTATGTGTCTCGGGCATACGTAATTCCAACACATGTGCAAATCCCAGCGCGAGGAACCCACTCCTCGGCGCTTTCAATATTTTTATAAGGCCAAGATCCAAGACAATTGGATCTCTTTTATTCCTCGCAGTCAGAAAGTGAAGTGCTCCACTGTTTCATTCAAGAGCCTTCATGACTGGTCTGAGAGGTTTTTTTACATTAAGGCCGGTGTGATCCCCATCCGTATGACCATGCGCTCTATCACTTCTGCGCCTGCGGATGAGGGTGTCCTCAAGAACCCAACTGGCGCATGGGTTAAGAAACTGACCGCCGAACCATCCCCCGCGAAGAAAATTTGCGAGGAGGCGCTGGTTGGGGTCGGCATGAGCAGGCTCTGGGCCGACAGCGCGCTTGAGCCCGTTATCCAAGTCGACGGGTTGTGTAAGTTTTTTTTTTTTTTTTTTTGTTTTTATATTTGCGCGAGCATCGTTCTTTTGCTGATATCATTTAACTTGGCTTTGCGCAGTCACCAAGGATTACATCCTTGCCGCTTATGATGAACATGTGGAGGGCGGCTCCGTCGAACTTGGCGCTGGGGAGGTTGGTTTCCCGGATCGCTTCGATGACCTGTTCATCCCAGTAGATCTGGATTTTGACTTTGACGGTGACGCGCCTGGTAAGTCTTCGCACTGCTGCTCATTTCCTTTAGAATACCCAAGTTTATTAACATTTCTGTCGCTTGTTTTTGTAGATGCGCTTGAAAACTACGAGCTAGAGCTCGCGGAAGAGGAGGAGGAGAAGAGGAGGCGCCTCTACTAAAGCGCAAAGCTAAGGGGAAATCTGGCGCAGGGGCCAGTAAGAAACAGAAGAAAGAGGACACCCCTGTCGCTCATCCCCAATGCTCAAACGAAGGGACCTAAGGAAACCCAGGTGTTTACCACAAAGGTTTCTTTAGCTTCTCTGCCTGTGAGAGTGGGCAGACCTCCTGTCCACTTGAGGTATGGTGGCGTCGCCTCCTCCTTTCGCGCGGCTGAAGAGAGAAGCAGTGCCGCGCCTGCAACAGGTATACTTTATTTATCTTCATCTGGCTGAATTGTTATTAAACCTTTGCTCCTTTAAATGTTTGCAGAGGCAGCGACGGTAACAGATCAGCCGCAGGCGCCACAAGGTGCCACGGCTGCGCCGGGGACTCCATCGAAGTCCCCTGTTCTACCCTCTGAAAAGGGTAGAATGGATTTTATG
>NW_027498530.1:0-28778 GCF_021521415.1 Bidens hawaiensis
TGACCGTTTAAAAATCGCGGGGGTAGTTGAGTTAAAAATGAAAATATAAAGAATATATACATAAAAGATGAAGAATTAAAGTTGTAACTATTCTTTAATTTTACAAAAGTTAATTAAAGTTAAGGGGTAAATATTGTAAATATTTTGAAAAAATATAGAATGCACGTGAGTTTTTATGTTAGAAAGAATATTTTGTCCTTCTTTAAACTTGTACTTTATGCTTGAAACTTTGTAAAGTACTTAAAATCACGTCTTAATTTGTCCTTTATTGCCATATTATATATAGTATAGATTATTATTTTTATTATTATTTTGGTGATTTTACTGAATAAAAAATATTTTATATTTTAAAAAATGAAACTATTCATCATGATGGGTATGTGTGTCCTTGCAAAATGTTCCACGAGATCTAATCAAACGTATGCTTTTTGTCCCACAATTCCATAAAAATACATTGTTGCACTTTCATCTTTCAAAATCATATTGTGTAAAATATTACGCAAACCTACATAATATTCTAACACTCGATTTTAATATTCAGTTGTTACTTTTTGGATTTGTTACATAGGAATGGCAACGGGGCGGGTTTGGGGCGGGTTTTGCTTAACCCGAACCCGAACCCGAAACCAAAAACCATCCCCGTACCCGCCCCATTACCCGTCGGGTTTAATTCGGGGATTCCCCGTTTGGTTTTTTGTACCCCCCGACCCGCCCCGTCCCCGAACCCGAAAACCCGAAACCGATCCGACCCGACCCGAAATTGGTTCATCACATAACTGAACATTTATCGAAATAAACTTCTGCATCACACACATGAAAGCTGAAACAATGTGTTACAAAGGAAATAAAACCAAGTCTACATGGCCGAAAAATCATGCCAAATACACAAACTACAAACTTGCGACCAAATCTAAATACCAAATCAAACCAAATCATCCAAAGTCGTCGTGCCACTTTCTTTAGTACCTACCTACATTAAGAATATTTATCAATAAATCAACCAAGTTAAAAGAATAAAAGCTATGTTACAAAAATAGTAAATTTTATAAATATTATTACCTCTTCCACATCCATTTCATATTCAATGGTGCGGCAATATGCCTCGGTCTCTTCCGAACAGATCAGAGCTGGATTCACGGCCGCGTCGGCCGGAGAGAAGTCGGCCGGAGAGCTGGATTGCCGGAGAGCTGGATTCACGGCCGCGTCGGTCGGAGAGAAGTGGGCCGGAGAGCTGGATTGCCGGAGAGCTGGATTCACGGCCGCGTTGGCCGGAGAGAAGTGTGAATCACACAATCGGGGGCGGCGGGGCAATATGCAGATATGAAATTGAAACTGGATGTAGGTTTTTAATATATATATATATATATATATATTATTTATATTTATATTTATATATATTATATCGGGGCGGGTCGGGGCGGGGGTACCTGAACCCAAACCCGAACCCGAACCCGAAACAATCCCCGAAACAATCTCCGAAACCCGACCCGAAACCGAAAAAACAAAACCCGACCCGACCCGAAATAAGCCGGTTTTCGGGTTTCCCCGTCGGATTCGGGATTTTTGCCATCCCTAGATTTGTAGGAGAAACTAGAATATTAGATACTTGATTATTGAACGAATACAACTTAATTAGCTAAGCACGAGAAAGCTTGCCTTGAGAATCGGCACGTGTTCGTACTGTTTGCTTTTGACACCTTTGGCGCTCTCGGCCCTGACGCGGTTCAGTTCCTTAAGCGGGTTCAGCAGGTGGTCAGCAGTAACTCCGCCATGCTAAAGGGAACGTTGTGTTTAGTAGGGTAGGGTTTGCTATTTAGAAGGGGGTAACGGCGTAGCTTGTTGCCCGTCTATCCGCCGTTAGTATGTAATTGTCCCGGTTTTTTAAATTGAACTTAATTCAAAGGAAACAACAACCTTGATTCTTTATACAAATAAGATTTTGGTGTGATTCATGTTTGCAATGATGACAGGCCCAATTTAAACTTCTGTAATAACTAATAAAGATATAACACCGTGAACTAGACGTGCACAAAAAAACCGGTTCCGGAACCTAACTGGTGGAACCGAACCGGAACCGGTTCCAGTTCCAACCCGGTTGGTACAATACCCGGTTTGGGTATTTTTGTACCCGAAAATCGTACCCGGTTCTCCTATTTGTATGTCAGTATCAGTTCCAGCCCGGTTCCTACCCGGTTCTTAATTGGAACCGGTTCGGTTCGTACCTGAAAAAACCGGTTCCGACGGGTTTTTTTTGAAGGGTCAAACAAAAGTCAAACTAGCCGTTGGAACCGGTTCCAACGGTAATATAGCCGTTGGAACCGGTTTTTTAGACACCAATTAGCCGTTGGAACCGGTTCCAACGGTAATATAGCCGTTGGAACTGGTTTTTGAGACAATAGATCCGTTGGAACCGGTTCCAACGGCTAATATAGCCGTTGGAACCGGTTTTTGATGCCCAAACCTATATATAACTTGTTTCCGCCACTTGTTTTACCACCAAACTCAAAAACAAACTAAAATACTACTCCTTTAGCAAACCCGTTCCTTTACCCGACCATCCAACTAAATATTATTGTGGCACCCATCAAAAAAACTAACAAGAAGGCTAAGAAGAGTGCTTT
The DNA here is from genome assembly GCF_021521415.1 of Bidens hawaiensis. Classification (NCBI taxonomy): domain Eukaryota; kingdom Viridiplantae; phylum Streptophyta; class Magnoliopsida; order Asterales; family Asteraceae; genus Bidens; species Bidens hawaiensis. Next base: position 2,622 of record NW_027498530.1, read on the forward strand.
TGTTGCCCCCGTTCCTGTTACGGAGGACCCAAGGGTTGTTACGGTAGTCAACCATAACCGCAACCAAGACATATGGAAGAATTGGGATTTGATTGTGGATGACGAAGGTTATCAAAAGGCTCGTTGCAAACTATGTGGTTCAATATTAAAGCACGATTCCAACTCTACTTTGAGAAAGCACATCGAGAAGCCATATTGCAAGGCGTTGAAAGGGATTGGCACGACCGATCAAATTGACTTGGGTAAAGATGGTACACTATTTCGTTACAACACGACTCAAGTTCAAGATAGAATGGCAAAGTTCGTTATTCAACGAGGTTTGCCGTTTAACCACTTTGATGACCCGGAGTTGACGTCGTTGATTCGCGAAACTCTACAACCGAGATACACACATGTAAGTCGTACTACCTTAAGACGTCATTGTATCAGGTTGTGGGAGTGTGCTAAAAAATAGTTAATCGAGTCTTTTCATTCTTTAGAAGCCATGGTTAGTTTAACTACCGATGTTTGGTCGGCACCACACGGGTTGCCCGAATCATACATATGTGTCACCGCTCATTGGGTTGATCCGGTGACATGGCAATTGATGAAACGCACCATCGCTTTTGAAAACTTCCCGTTCCCACATACCGCCGAAAAATTGTTTGAATTACTTGATGAAGTTATAACGACTTACAACTTGAGAAATAAAATATTTTCGATTTCGTTTGACAACGCTTCAAACAATACTAAGGCGGCTGAAAAATTTATCATTAAATATTCACCACCTTGTTTCGGGGATTTTTTTCATGTCCGATGTGTTGCACATATCATCAACTTGGTTGTTCAAATAGGTCTTGACAATGAAAACATTTATGATGATTTAAAATACTTTAGACTTATGTTACAAGATGTCTTCAAAAGTGGTAAAAGAAGACATCTTGAATATAAGAACTATTGCAAGTCGGTTGAAAGAAAGTATTTGGGGCCGAATTGGGACGTTCCAACCCGTTGGAACTCAACTTGTCATATGTTAAAGTGTGCTTTTGCCCAACGCCAAACTTTACAAGCTTTTCATAACAATCTTGTTGAAGAACGCGAGGCCGATATGTTTCCGGAAAGTGTTTGGGTCCAAGTCGGTTATTTGTTGGAGTATCTTGACGTGTTCAAAAAGTCAACAACAAAATTATCGGGAGTCTATTACCCTACCAGTTGTTGGGTTTTGCAAGAATTGTACTATATGTCTTGTGTTTTTAAAAGCTTTGCGGAGAAGAACAAACTCTTCGAAAATATTGTTGCGGTGATGAAATAAAAGTTCATAAAATATTTTGATAACATACCGCCGGTATTTACTTGTGCCGCCGCATTAAACCCCTATTGGAATATTAATGGGGTTGAAACAACGATTGAGGAAATATTCGACAACTTAGGTATGCACGAGATTGACCCGAAGTTGTCGACGGAAGCGAAGGACAAGTTCAACAAAAACCTTCAAGACCTTTATGACCATTATTTTCAAATGTATGGTCCAAGCACGAGATCGTCTTTTGTGAAAAAAACAACTAGTAGGCCGTGCAATGACCCACTTATAAACTTGATGAATGGGATTCGTGAATCGGCATCTAAGAGGCAAAGAGGAAACACACCAAGTAGCGAACTTGGTCGATATAGTGGAGCAAACTATGTTGAGGGCGCAACGGTCGACGAAATTCGCAATATTGATTTGTTGGCTTGGTGGAAAGGTAAACAAAACGAATTTCCCATTCTATCCGCCATGGCTCGTGATTTGCTTGCCGTACAAGCCTCAACGGTTGCTTCCGAATCGGTTTTTTCTCTTAGTGGGAGGGTGTTATCTATGCGAAGAACAAAACTAACTCCCGAGTCTCTAGAGGTTTGCATTTGCCTAAAGGACCATTTGGATGCGGTGGATCGTGTACAACACAAGGCGAACTTTGAAGACGAAATACCAATAGAGCGTTATATTCATGATGAGGAGGCGGAGTATGACAAACTGAAATTTTTTTTTTACTCTTTCAGACTCTCATCACGACTTGACTCAAATTTTCGGGACAAAAATTCTTTAACATGGGAATGATGTGACAATCGTCAATTTCAGGTTAACTCCGTTAACTCAACTCCGTCAATTCAAACTTAAGATCGTTGAATCTATAACACACACTTCATTACATTTAAACTAGGGTTTAAATGACGCTTAACACTTACTACGTGTGTAGTCTTTCGGGATTTGCACCGAAACGCAAACGAGTTGACGCGAACGATTGATAAATAAACGAAAAACGTCAACATAATAATTATGTGATAATTATGTGTTAACATATGTGTTACTTGATTATATTGTGTGTAATGCTAAACAAGAAACAAGAACTAAGTTAGTTAAGTTAGAAAAACAACACTTGAAAGTAGAGGGACTTGAGTGTAACTTGTGTGTCTATAAATATAACATTAAAAATAAAACCCTAACTATTATTATTATTATTCCCAACCCGATCGGCCCCCCCCCCCCTCCCACTTCATCCTTGCTGCCGTCCACTTCCACACACACATACATCAAGAAATCAAGCGTTTAATCCAATAACTAGGTGCTAGGAGTGTATAATTGATCATCCTTTACATTCTTGTTGATTGATTTTGATGTTTGTTGGGTTAATAACAAACCCTAGGCTGCCGATTTTGAGTGTATACATAGCTAACATGATTGTTGTTATTTGGATGATGATTTGATAACTAGATTGAATCTTGTTGTATGGTGATTGTTGTGTCTTTGATTTGAGTTCAAACACAAACCCTAATCTTGTATGTAATGTGAAATTGATGTGCATGGATGGTGTTTATGGGTCTAGAGGGTTATATGGATGCATGATAGTTCATAGATTGTTATTATGTTGAGTTTGGATGTAAACAGATTCTGGACAGAATGTGTATACAATGTTTAAGTGACTGTAACGAAGTGTAAACGTGAAAATTGGTTGAGATTGTGGGTACTGCAGTAAACTAGGTTGAGTCTAGTTTCTATAAAGTATAAGTTTGTAATTTTTGGACAAGTATAAGTTTACTTTTATGATTTTACAAAAACCTTGTGCAAAGCTGAGCTGTTAGACCTGCTGTTAGGTTATGTTGGAAATGTTATATCTCATGAACTACGAGACCAATTGGGTTGGTTCCACTTCTGGAAGTTGACTCATTGAGTTAGGAACCAAACCCAAGTGGTCTTGCATTTATTGGATTTTTCGTTTAACGGGAATTGCAAATAACATTCTGTTGTGCATGAATCTGACTGTTATGAGTTTGCTGTAATGATTTGATGATTGTGAGAAAACTATGAGGAATAAAAATGTAATAAAATATGTTCTGGAAACCTAAGACATATGTGCTTCTGTGATGATTTTTGGTAAATTAATTGAGATGCTATGATCGGTGAAATAGTACAATCTTTCTAGTAGGATTTATGTCTCGGTGAAACTAGCTGCTGAGTTGTGTAAAAATGCATGAAATATGATATTTGTTATATAATTGTTATGTTTTGACCAAAATACCCTTGCGGGGAATAGTTGCTAATTGATTGCCATGATTTGACCAAATTGCCCTTATGGGGAATAATGGCTAGTTAATTGTTATTTGTTGACCAAAATGCCCTTACGGGGAATAATTGCTAGTAATGTACGTTATGAATACATGACACGTGTATGATTGCTTACACATGTGATGTGTCACAAAAACACTTGTGAAAGTCACACACGATTCACAAACGAAACACGAAACATGATATGTGCATAGGTATTATGTGCCGGGTCTAGAGACTCGACAATATTCAGACACTTAGAAAAATCTCTTTGTTGTTTTAGAACGTTAGAGAGAGTTTTTCGGTGACGCGCATCTTGGTGATTTATTTTGGGAAATTATTCGCAAACAGTGAGTTTCACTTTCCCCTCTTTTAAACTGTTTTAAACGCTTTTCACTTGGGGGAGATAACATACTCCACAACGCATTTAAGATTTTGTTATAAATTATATATCACTTGTAAAGGCTAAGTGGCAAACGAAACATTTGAAGTCCTACACATCGAACCGGTTAATATTTTGAATAGCGAGTCACTGTTGAGTAGTACTACTGGGTTTGACAAACCCCACCCAACGCTAAACTCGACTGGAGGTCGAGCGGGTGTAATTTTGGCTAACACGTACCATGGTCTGGAGGACCTGGTGACAAGGCACTTACTAAACGAGTCAGCTTCGGTGTCGAACACTTAGTAATACTTGTTGTATAGACTAGCTACCTATCGATATATAATTTGACATAACACTATCTGGTAACACAAAACGCCGTAACGTGGTTACGCAAAACGCAAAACGCCGTAACATGGTTAAGCAAAACGCAAAACGCTTAACGCAAAACGCCGTAACGTGGTTACGCAAAACGCTTAATGTAAAACGCTGAACGCAAACGCTAAATGATTTATTTTATATAACTTGTGAACTCACCAACCTTGTGTTGACACTTTTAGTATGTTTTTCTCAGGTAGCCGAGGCGGGCGCGCGGTTTAGGAACATGCATTGTGTGATTAACTTTTAACTATGCAAACTTGTTTTAACTGTTATCCTTGGTTTTTAAAACGTCATGCGTGACGTAACATTGTTCTATGGTTTTACGCTTCCGCACTTATTTTCATTTAAACGTTTTTATGGTTTGATTATAACTGATGATTCCGATCCTGTTAGTTCACACCCTCTGACGGTAAAACTCCGTTAGTGGATTTTGAGGGTGTGACACGAGGACGGGGTTTCTTCCAATAACGAAGACGATGGTGAAGACGAGAATGAAGACGAAGAAGAGTTGTAATTATTTGTTTTGGTAAAATTATTTGTAACTTGTTCAACTAATATTTAGTTTTGATTTGTTTTATTATAATTACTTTTGTTACTCATGATTAATTTTTGTTACTTTTTTAATAACGACGAACATTTTATTTATTTAAAAAATAACTATTACAAACATTATTAAAACATAAACGATACTAAACATAACAACTAAAACATAAAAAAACAAAGTCCGTCGTTTTAATCCGGGAATACTTATTTTTGGGTTGTAGAGCCGGACGACTCTCCCACTTCCGTTTTTTTAGCTTCCAACCTTCTTTTCTCTCGACAATACTTATTCGTATGTTTTCGTAATGTCGAGTTGGACCCTGCTTTAAGAAACTTCGAGCAATATTTGCAACGTGCAAACTCATGTGAGTCGGTCATGAGACACAAATCGTAATGAACCCAAACATCGGGGCATCTTGTTGTTTCGATCACCATAACAAGGTCATCATTAGTTGCCATTTGTTGTCGGTTTAAGTTTAATTGTGGTTTGGAGTGTGTTTTATAGTTTTGGAATTGGTTTAACAAGTACACAAACAAACCTTGCTATTTAGAGTAAAAAATAACCTATTTATAGTTAAAAAACCGGTTCCAACGGTCAAAAACGGCTATATAGCCGTTGGAACCGGTTCCTAACGGCTATGATATTTAAATTTCAAAAAAAACCGGTGGAACCGGTTTTTACGTAAAAACCGGTTCCGGTTCATACCCTACCCGGTTCTTAAAAGTTAGCATATCTGGGCATCTGTTCGGGTCGGGAACCGAACCGGTTCTTGATTGGAACCGGTTCCATTTTACAACCCGGTGTGAAAAAACCGGTTTCGAACCGGTTCGGGTTTTCCAGTTGAACCCGATTTGTGCACGTCTACCGTGAACCGGTGATGGAATTTGTACACGGCCCAATTTGAAGTTTTGAGCCGGGTATGCACTACTTGTGCTATGGATAATCCAAGCAACCCCAATTATAATTACATACAGCCCAATAAGGCGTTGTTGGTGCAAATCCAGCCCAGCCCACCATACTCATGTTTCATAAACGAATAAAAAAAGTTGTAGTCATACCTTTTTTAGAAATTTGAAATCAAATAAACATGAACACTTGTAAATCGTATTTCTGATAATATATAAACACCTAATCGAGGTATTAAAGCCTTCGTTAGACATTAATTCAACATAAGATCGTGTCATGTTTAAATGCCCTGCCAACCCGAATGTGTTTCGATTATAATGACTTTGTGAGTGTAAGCAAATAGTGTCTTTTAAATACAGCAATAATCATGCTCGAAAACCAGGGTTGAATAGTAGCCATAGGTTGCAGGGTCAAGTTCCCCATGGCAGGGCCGGCCTAGGGGTGTGACCGGGTAGTCGACGGCCACAGGTCCGACACCCCAATAGGTCCGAAGCTTTTTAAAAACAAAATTATATGTATTTTTATGAAAAAAAAATTATGTATAATCAATGTTTCAACATAATTTCATAACCACTAGCTTGCTTTAGTGACAAAGAGGTATGACATCTAACCAAAAAGTCGTGGGTGCTAGTCTTAGTTGAGACATTTTAATGTTTATTTTTATACACAGGTTTTTATACAACTCAAATCATAGCTAAGTAAGCGCACTTTAAATTAAATTGTTTAAACCCAAAAGAAATGTTCATTTTATTTAAGGCCCAAAAAAATTTCGCCTTTGGCCCAAAAAAAATTTCTTCTTTTCAGAGCCGGTCTTGCCCCATGGAATTTTCTTTCTTATATATTTAGCATATATATATATATATATAATCTAAACCTGAGTAAACCCATGGTGATCTCATAAAAATAATTTTGGGTGATATAATGAGAATGAAATATGGTTAGATGATTAATCCATCTACTTTTTTTTTTGTTACTTTTGTGTTGAAGCCCAATGTTATGTGTGGAACAAATGAGCAAATGATATCGGGTAACAGTACCGACCTTTTGAGATTTCGAGATCAACACGGTAAACACACTTGTAATAATATTTAACGATGATCATGAGTTAGGTTTCAATTTTTTAAATTTCACCATAAGTTCCTATCTTAGCTTTTAACCTATAATCTAAGATTTTTGAAATTTTGGAACTTACCAAAGATAGTTTGGTAATGTTTTCAGTCACTAAGATGGATTGAGACACTAAAATGAATTGAGAGGTTGAAGTGATCACACTGATTTAGACCTTCAATTTAGCTAAAAAAGTTAAAGTTAAGTTTCCTTGGTCTTTTTCAATCTTCATCATCGATAATTCGCTATACACCTTTTGGTGAAGTTTCTTATTTTGGATTTCTTCTTTAATGTAAAAAATAAAAAATGTGGCGTTCCAAAAGTCATCCAGCTTTTCACATAATTTTTGGGTTAACATAGTTAGACCCTCAAGTATTAAGTTAACAACTTTTGAACCTCAAAATTAAATAATTACACTCTAAACCCGTTAAGAGACAATTTCTTTGATTTTAAGGACCAATTTAGTGTGATGACAAAGAGAATAAGTACTGAATTAACAAATATATGTATTTATCTTTTATAGATAAAAATTCAAATTTATGTTTTTGAAAATCAGGATCTCAAAATTTGTAATAGCTAGAGATGTGATCCATTTGTCTAAAGTAAATCCCATAAGTATTACTTGTTTGTTTATTATTTAGTTGTTAAATGTTAACTTGCTAGCATTAGTTTTAAGCATAATGAAATAGTAGGGAAAAATGAAATTAAGAAACAAAGAAAGAACCTTATATTTCATTTCAAACTAAACCCAGATCATTTCGACGATTGACTCAATATGTCTAGCATGACCTGACAATAAATCCTTCTTGACAAATGTACAACAAGTCGAAAACCGAAAATGTTTAACCCCAATAACAAGATTTTGGGTCCGCCACTGTTGGAAACAAATACGAAACGACAATCATGTTGTACATAAACAAGTATATTAGTAAATCTTTATCTAGTAAAAAGAAAAACCAATTGTTTTTACCACATGTAAAAGAATTGAGAGTAAACATGACTTCCATATACAACCAAACAAAATCAAACCAAAGTAAACCAATCAGAACTATTTGATTCAATCCAAATCTTACAAAAATAATAACAGTTCATAATTGGGCCATCACAGAAAACCAAAATAAACCAAACGATATGATTCACGCTGGATGGGGTATTTTGCAAAGGGACCGTTTGTACGAATGGTTTCTAGGTGGTCCAAAAGTAGATCTCTTTGCATAGTGTCCGCTACAAAATATATTCGAATCATTTTCATATCTTTTCATCCAAACATTTGTGACACTCATGGCCAATCAAGTCTTTAATGTTATTATTTTTTGATTTTATACTCTTATGTTTATGTAAGTATATAGTTTCTAAAGATGCCGAAACGAGGGTCACGACAGTTTAGTTGGTGTCTTCTCAGTTGGGGTGGTTCGATTCGTGTCCATTCTAAAGGTTGTGACTGTTTGCGAACCATTGTCATGTGCAAGTTGCTTTAAATATATCTCATGTATTAAACTTTAATAATTTAGTGTACATTAGGTTTTATCAATTAGGATTTTGTGTTATACTTTTGTTTATGTTTATGTCTCTCTTTGTACTCGTATACATTCTTCATTAGTGAAGATACTGAAGCATACAAACTTTTTTGTGTTACATAGTGGAGAGGTGATTGTATATTTGTAATATTCGATCATTACTAATTTACTATGTTCATATGTCCCATGGACGGTCACACACGTATATATTAGTTTTATACTTTTATTTAAATTTTTTTGAAAGAAATAAACCATGAGTGCAAGGACTTGAACTGGTGTCCTATACGAAGTAAATAACATAGAGGTTCTTGAGCGCAAGGACTCAAATCGGCGTTCTATGAGTAAGTGGGATACACCACAGTGGGGTGTTGTGGGGGCAGTGGCGAAGGTTTGACTGAGGCACCGGGCGGACCGAGCTCAAAATGTATACAAAATTTCACAAACGAGGGGGGGCCCTCAAATTTTCGGCCGAAAAAGGCTAAACTTATACTACGTATAAAAATTTTCGACCGAAAATGTTTAAATTTACACTAATGCGCAAAAAAACAGGGGGGCGGGGCCACCCCGGGCCTCATGAAGCTTCGCCCTTGTGTGGGGGTATTGTGAAGAAGGGGCGATATGGGGGAGTGTGGGGCCTGCATCTTTCTCTCTCACATACATACATACATACATACATACATACATATATAATGGGGCAACAAAGGGGTGATAAACCGTAGTCGGGTGTTGTGGAGAGAGGCTTCGAAGCCCCTCCACAAACAATGGCCTAAAGGGTTCTTTATTTGGTTCCTTAGTTAGAGGTTGCGGTTTTGATAGGTTGTTTTGGACCATCGAAATGAAGGGTTAATCCTAATTGTTAACAAGTAGAAGGGCTAAATGGTTAAACCGAGAAAAATAATTAGTTAAGGTTAGTATAAATAGAGATGTTAAGGTAATGTATTTTGTTAGCTTTTAACAATATTGAAAGAATCGTAGTGCGTTACCACGAAATTATCGGTGTTGTTCATATTACTTGATCTAGTTAAGTCCAACGAGGCATGTTATTCTTTAACAAAAGATGGAAGATTTTGGTCCGGTGAGGTGTACTTTTTTTAATATGTGACTAGAAGTGGTATTAGGCATTCTTGACGTTATTAGATTCATAGACAAATTATTAGGAATAAAAGTTTGGGATAAAGATAGAAGAACTTTAATAGGTGGGAAACATTAGGAATTGAAGGAAGGTATATCAAAGCTGAATCACGAGTTTAAGAGGGGTACGATGATTGTGGATCAGATAAACGGTCGAATTGCTTTGGTTAAGAATCTAAATGAAGTTGACTTTTTAAATCTTAAATATTTGGTGCAGATTCAAGATTAACGGGCATATAAAAGCGGAATAAAATTTTAAAGTTTATCATCGCTTTCTTAATACATATAATATTCTCAGTGGGTTAAGAAAAATTTTATTTTATTTATTTTCACACCTCTCGATTTTTGTCATCGCTGTCGTTGCTCATGACGTTATAGCCGTAGATCATGTTAACATGACACCAGAGAGAGTTGTAGGTTATGTAACCATAGCTTATTAGAACAGAATTTAGTAAATGTCACATTGCATCAGCCGATTGGCCACCGCCAACCTTCACCAATCAAATACGGTTACTAATCATGCAAGTTACATTATATGGTACACTATTTGTACCATAATTATTCTATATGGTATTATCGTCTCGCAAGAAAGACATTTTTATGTGTAATCTTTTGATAAAGTTAAATATTAGTGACTAATGCTAAGAAATTGTTGGTACAACAAGCATTTAATAAGTGAAGAAAAAATAGTCACATTGTGTCTGATTACTTGAAGGTCGTTGGTTGTCACTATTGATATGTCGACAGCTTGTGTTGTCACAAGAACATCACTTGGTCGACACCTGTTTTTCTCTTTTATATATCAGAATATTAAAAACTTATGATATAAATATGAACTGTTTTTTCATATATGAGTAGAATAATTGGCTTATCACCATGAAGTATAGTATTGATAAGAGATTCTATATATGTAAGTTGTTTAATTGTACTTTGGGTACCTACTTATCACACAACTTGAAGCATAACATTTAATTAAATATTCAAGTCAAAATTACTTTAAAGATCGATAACTAAATCTATAAAGAACTTTTGTAATTAGCCTTTTGTTATAATGACATGTGCTGATAGTTAAAGATTGAAATATTTATGGTCTCAGTTTAAAACATGACTCAAAATAGTTTTTCTACCGTGGTGGTGTTGCCGGGAAAACCAGGAATACAACATAAAAATCAGTACGGATGCTATTAAAATTATTTATTAGGTTTAGACAATTACTAGCACTAAAATCAAAAGAAAACGAAGTTTAATAAATATGATCCTTTCACCAATTAAAATCATATAACATAACTTCCATAATCCATTACCAACGATAAATAACACTAATGTAAGTTTTATTTTCTTTCAAGACTTCTCTCCAATAAGGAAATCTTCAAACTAGGTATGATCAATCACTCGACCTTCTTCCCAACCATTCGATAATCGGTTTGGTAATAAACGATGTCACCGGCATCACTAACGTAATGGTCTTGTTTGATGCTTCTAACCAAGTTATCTATCAAGTGAAGAGGTATTGGACCCGACTTTTTAGGCTCTCGGTAATATTTCCCAAGCACCGACTTTGCAGCATTTGTCTACATAACACGTAATAAATTAAAAAAGACAAGAAAGGAAGACGATCACGAGTTAAAAACATAAAACTTAGACAAGATAGATTATAGATAGATATATACCGCTTCGACTAAGTGATAATGTGATATTTGTGGGAAAAGATGATGGATGACATGAGTGCCAATGTCATGATGAATGTTGTTGAAGATTCCGTAATCCCGGTCAACAGTAGTCAACCCTCCCCTCAAATAACTCCATTCCTATTCGAAATAATTAAAAACAAAAATCGTTAATTCCTAACTTATAACATATAACAGGCAATATAGTTTGCTAGACGTGACAATTTCAACACTTGTACTATAAACAAGTTGAAAAGCTTTAGATACTCTTAAATTGAATAGATTGACATGTTAGTTATTATTATTATTATTATAAAAAATATTGACTAAGTTGATCTTTACCTTGCCACGGTACCAAGGAAGCTTTTGCTCGTGCCCGTGGTGATGTAAATAAGTAACGAAATCCAACCACATTACAAAAATCTACATATAAAAACACAAATTAGTCAAAAGTACGATAAAAATACCCTTAAAACGAAAACAAAACAATATTTACCAAATAAGGAACTATATAGATCTTGAACAGTAGGGTTGGACCAATAACAGTTGATAAATAGATTAGATTCGCAACCATAAGAGTCCAACACAACGTCGATGTCACAATATAACGTCTTTCATTCGGGGCGAACATGTCACTATACGGGTTAAAATGTGACCCTGATTTTCCAGGGCTCCTTTTCCACTGTTTCATTTCATACAAATATTGTTAGACAAAACGAGTCGAGCTAGTACGCATTGATAAATTGTACAGTACAAGTCATCAGTGCAACATGATGAATCAATATATATTACCAAGTATAATGGGTATGCGAATAAAGGTAGAGGCACTTTGAATCTGAGCAGTTTTGTCGGAGCATCTAATGCCGTGTATGTCTTTTCCGATAACTGAATAGATACATTATATAAATAAATAATAAATCATATTAAATAACATTTATGCAGAAAATAATATTAACAAAATCTAGATATTTATGTTACTAGTAAAAACTAATAAAAATATTACCGGCACCCATGATTCATCATTTTCGACATGACCATGGTTTTGATGATGAGTTCTATGACTAATCCTCCTATTTTCCAAAAAAAAAAACAAATAAATTATACATAAACAAACAAGCAAATAAAAAAAAATTATTCTGTTTGACGTAAAACTGTAATTGTGTTGTAGCCCAATATATATGCATATACCACACACAAAAAAAAGTGAACTAGGGCGACAAATTATTAGCCCCCCCAGCCCCTTTGTCGTCCTGGGGGCGGTGTGCTAAAGATTTATTGCCCCAAAATGGACATTTTATCGTCCCATTACCGAGGGCCTTAAAATTTTAGTCGGGTAAAAAAACCACCAAAAGGGTAAATAGGTAATTTTACAAACTTACCACCCGTGGTAGGGTACGAGGATGGCCGAATGTAAGATATGGCCCACAATGCTATTAAGATTAGGGTTATCAGAAAAGCTTCCATGACCACTAAAAAATAACCAAAAAAACAAGATTTCAGATCTAAAATGGTAAAAAAAAAGTACAACAATCAATCCACAAAGTACAAACAAACAATGCACAGTAAATAAATACCAATCATGACCAAGAACAAAGACAGCCCAAAACATAGTCCCTTGAGCAACCCAATAAACCGGCCACACCCATGAACAGTTTTTAAACACAACCGCAACAACGGTTAACAACAAAATGACCAAAATGTCCCTGAGGACATAGCTCAGTGACCGGTAAGGGTTCTTGATCCAACAATGGTCGGGAATGGCGGCGCGGATGTCCGCCACCTTGAACGGCGGCGGCGCGCTTGGGTCGAACTGGTGGTTGGTCGGAGATGAGACCGTCATTGTTGGTTGCAGAGGTTTATTAATGGTGGGGCTCGAGGGTGGTTTGAAGAAGATGAAAGAAAACCTCTATATTATAATGGTTTTCTCAAACCCAAGGAGAAAGGGTTTGGGAGGGTCGGTTTATATAATGCTGGAAAGTGTATAATTGTACCACTTATGGTTACGTAATCAAATTTTTTCGGGTGTTTCGGATTCCTTATTTTACCTGCTTATAAATTTTGACATAAGTTATAAGTTATTCGTTCGCCGAAAAGTTCTTTATGTTCGTTTATTTATTAAACGAATGAACATCGACACATGTTCCGTTCATTGATTTAACTAATGAACGTTTGTTTATGTCTGTTTATTTATGTAATAATAGAAAATAATTAAATAATATATGGATAATTAATCTACTTAAAAGTTTATATCTTTGTTCAATTATATTCTTTTAAATTTTAAACAAACAAACAAACAAAAATGTTCATTTTTTAAATACAGGAACATGAATATAAATATTTATTTGATTAAGTATGTGTTCGTTGTCATTTGATTCATTTGCAGGCTTTCAATATTCACAATGATGAATACATCGGTCTCAATCTCTATGCCATGTCGAATTTATTTTTTGTTCGTGAACACATCATTCCCTTAATAAACGAACATGAACAAGACATTGTTCGTGTTCATTCGGTTCGTTTACATCCCTACACATTCCCTAACACCTGTTAAATTTCTCAAAAATTAATAAGTCATAAGTTGTATAAAATAAGCAATCCCAATTTCCAAACACCCCCTTATAATATGACGATTTTATCTAAAGTATGCATCACTCATACTATGTGCATCCAAGTTTATACAATGTTTCTTCTAATAATACTACACTTACATATAACTTTGTGAAGACTATTGCACCCAATGTTGTAGTGTTTGTACGTTCGTTTCATCATTTTGGTTTGCCAAACACAATCTGGCCTTATAAATCATAAATTATAACAGAAATATAAATAATCTTTGAGGTCAGAACTTGTAAAATAATATAGAAGGAATTAATTCTTAATACACAACATTATATAGGCTGACAGTTCAAGCCCACAGGTTAGTCTCCAAGAATCGTAAATCTTTTTAGGCAAGAGATAAAAAAAAGTTTGGTTTTTAAATATAAACCAAGGATTTATATTTAGTAGAATAGGCTTTGCGATTAAAAGGGGATAGCGGCGCAGCTTGTTGCTCGCTTACCCATTATCCAGATGTAGTTCGGTTTGTGTTATATATAAAAGGATTTACGGAATTATTGTTAGTTAAGTAATTAGGTTTAAACATTAAAAATACATATTTTTTAGTTAAAAAAGTATAAAATTTAGAAGAAAAAATTTTTGGGCCTCTCTGGGTGTCCGGCCGGGGTCGGTCGACCACCCGGCCCTACCTCATAATCGGTCTTGCTTGGCATATGCGTCGGGAGACGGTTTTACCCAGTGTTTGAGGTTGTTGCTATGACAGTGTTATTGATTCGGATTTGAAGCGCCAAATAAGTATACATACTAGTCATATAGTTTTTGATAATTATTTATATTTATTAAATATTATTTAAATGAGTTAATTTAAAAGTTATAATTGGTTAGACTGATACTATCGAAAATAATTGAAAATATAAACCAAATAAAATATAGGAAACAAATGCCAGTATCGGTACCAATATTTGTGGTGGTTCAGTACGGTAACGATACTTAACACGAAATGGCTCATCCTAAATTATTAACACAATGATGAATTGACGTAAAATTCGTTTCATGTTTATAAGATTTCTCTTACGACGTATATTGTTAGCATGTTACTAAATTGAGATATTGTTAGTATGTTACTAAATCGTACCGTACTAAAAATAATCTCATATAGTAGTTAAGTTATTTTGAACGAAAATAGTCTTGTTCAAATTTACATATATTCTCAATCTCACTTTTGATTCTTTCACGATCTCCATTCCCGATTTGATTTGATCCTAGCTAAATAAACACAATATAAACTTCGAAAAGAAAATAAATAAATCAACCGAAAGTGAGTTAAAAAAACGAATACTTAAGAAAGTGATACAAAAGTAGGTAATGAGTATTTCCGAAAGAAAAGTATCTATTGGTGTCTTGATCAGAACCGGCAAAGATAAAAGCATGGTTGAGCCATATGACCATATCGAAATTCATTTCAAATTTCAGTCTAAACAAAAAATAATATTCAACTCTCATTTTATATTAAACTAGTAGAGTGTCCGCGCGATGCGGCGGCGAACAATAGTTAAAGGTTTTTAACGAGCTAATATAATCCAAACCAGGGCTAGCTCGAACTGGACTCGAACTTCATTCCGAGCTGAATTGGCTAGGCTTCAAATTAAACTTGAGATGATATGCTTGACTGTCAGTGTATGATTTGTTGTCCACAGCTGATCGAATAAGTTAAGGGTAGTTTAGTCTTTATGTTTAATGTAATATGGCTCATTCGCTAGGCATGTTTAGCGAATGAGGTCCATTCATTATAGATTAAGCTCATTCGCTAAGGGATTTAGCAAATGAAGGCTCATTCGTTAATGTAATGTCCATTCGTTGAGGACGTTTAACGAATGGGAGGTCATTCTCTATGGGAAACCTTATTCGTTAGGTGTGTCTAACGAATGAGAGACCTCATTTATTAGTGATGATTAACGAATGATGGTAGCTTATAAATAGGCATTTCCTAATGAATATACGTAGATATCTATGCCATATTTATTCTCCGTGTAACGTTACCATGCCGAATTCTCTATAGGCTTAACTTATGTAATGTATGAACAACAACGTATATCAATAAAGTATTGTTAACGTAATCGTCTCGTATACGTATCATGTTATGCGATTAGATCTTGCAAAAGGACCATACGTTTTCTCATTGACTCAATTTGGCTCAACTTTACAATTTATTATCATAAATATCACACATATAACTTAATCACGTCGATGGATTAATTCTAAGACTTCACTTAACCAAAAAGTTGAGTAAGTCAGTTGCTTGTTTTAAGGACTGAACTTGTGTTTATAGAATATATAGTCTCTCCTATACAGGCCCGGCTCTAGCCCAAGTCAAGTGAGGCATTTGCTTTGGGCCTCAAAGATTTTAGGGCCACATTTTTTATATAATTCAATTTAATTAGGCCCAAATTTATGGGTTTTTTCATAAACATGAAGTGCACACACTTGGATGATTGCTTGCTTTCTTTCTTTTTTTGGTGTGAGTGAAATATTTGTGTAGATTAAGATTTTTGTTTGTCGATTAAAGTTTGGTTGATTTGAAAAGGCGTTATAGGTTTTTGTATGGTTTTTTATAGTCTTTTGTTTGTTATTTCTATTTCAAAAGCTTAATGATTTTCTCGTTGGATTTTTGATGGGTTCTCGAATTTTCTTTACAAATACCATGATATTTAAAGGAACCATACGACAAATGTCCCAAAGGACCATTGATTTCTCTAATGCTTAATCTTCCGTGGGATCTTGTGTGGAAGGACTACTAATGCTAATCGCTAAGGTTTATTATAATTATAGTCATGCTTTAAAATGCAACTCTATTAATTTCGAGAGTTTGAGAGGTGACATATGAATTCTTTTATTTAAATTAGAAGTTAGATCAATTTGCATTTGCTTAATTGCTTACACCTTAAATAGAAGAAAGCCTCGAGTTTAAATCTCGCTTTAGGCCTCCGGAAACATTGAGCCGGCCCTGCTCCCATATTGTTTCTCCATTCATATGGACAGAGAAACAATAATAAATGTTTAACGTTAAACAAAAAGATACATTATTTATAAGATTTCTAATGTGTTTTAACACTTGTATTTACTTAAACTATTAAACTTTATATGCATTTATATTTTTCTTCTCCTTATACGAGAACCTAAATTAAGTATAATTCTTCAACTTTTAAAACATTGATAAGTTTTCTCCATGACATTATTATATAAAAAACAACACCATAAAATCAAGTATTTAAAGAAAACTACATAAGTATTTTCTTTTCTAAAAAAACAAACTACTTTTTTTTTGCTATACTATTTTTTTAAAGGAAAAAAATGATTTTCTTTATACCTAGGTGTGTTGTGCGTATAATAAGTGTGATTATAGTCATGCGTAATTATGAAAATATGTTGTGTAATTATCATAGAAGGTGTGTAATTATGTGCATGCAAAATTGCAACATATATTGCGTGATTATGTTCGTGTCAAAATGGGTTGGTGTTATTTTCAAACGGGTTAGAATTAGGTGGTGTTATTTTCCAACTGATCAGAATAGGTTGATATGGCACGCACAACCCGACGTTAGTAGGCGCGTCAGGCTCGCCATGCGCGTCAACCAACATTGGAACGAACATAAACCCACATCTGTCGCATAAAGCAATATCAAACTTGTAATCAATGTCGATACACATGTAACGAAGGCACATCGACCACATAGTTGTTACTGGTACGAGCGTAACTTGACGACCATAAACGCATAATGCATCATCGGATGCGTAACCAGATTCGGTACCTGGGTAACCCACGCTTGAACGCATGAAATCTAACGTCGCCACGTGTGTAACGCGGCATCTTACTCGTAACCGATGTCGGTACGCATGTAACCCGACATCAAAGGCTTAACCAGTGTCGGTGTAACCCGACGATGTTAAACGCCTTGCCAGAACCCGGTTGTCGGCCGTAAATCGTATTCGTGTAACATGCGAATTTTTTAAAATTACAAAGTATAGCATTACTATACTCAAATTAAAGAGAACAAAATTCTCGTTTTTATGGTGTAGTTTATTTTTTTAAATATTAACGTATGAAATAGTTATGATCTTTTAAAAATCGTGAGGGGTAGTTGTTTTACTTGAGGGGCCAAAAATATAATTATTGTTTATATAGTAAAAGTTGATAAAAATTGAGGGGCCAAGATGTAAGTATTGATACAAAGACATCTTTACCATTAAAAAGAAGTTAAGACATGCATTAAGACTTGTAAACTTAGCAATATTTGTTAGACCTCTTAACTTTTAAGAGGTCCTTCACCCACTCTTTATATATGGTAGAGATTTTAATACCAACCATAAAAACATACTCATATTCGTAATTATAAGGGGGAGAATACCATTGTTATATGATTCGAACTCCGGTAAGTTGGGTTGCATATGACTGGTTAGCTTTTCAGATTCTCCGACAACCAACTACACTCAGGGTCGTCTCAACATCCTCAGAGGCCTAAAACTAACAAAAATGTTGAGGTATTTTTATTTTCTTTTGTGTATGCGTACAGCGCTAGAGAGTATACATGATTATAGCATATGAATGACATGTCATGATAATAAAATGCAATAATCGTTAGCTTGTGGCTCATCATTGAGTTACTGATTCTAAAAGAACTCTACTTTCAAAATCTTATAATACGTAATTCTTATTTAAGATGAAAGCCCTATAAATCTGGAGGCCTAAAGCCATTGTCACATTTAGCTTACCCACGAGACGGCCCTAACTACACTAGCGTCATTATTATTTTTTATTATTATTAGAGCACCTACAACATGTTACATATATTGAGGTCCAGATCGAGGTGGAAAGGAGTGGACGAAAGAAAGCACACTTGTAACGATGTAGGGAAAGTTTGTCAAGCAAGTTTTAAGGCTATGTGTAATGGGGCAACATGTGGGATGAATTTGGATGATTTCTGGCGGCAACAACCTCCCCCCCCCCCCCGGGGGGGTGATAAGGGGGCGGGGGCATGAACTTGTCGCCTGGTAACAAATGAAAATAATAATAAAATTGTAAAGTGGCAGCTGGTAGGTAGCCCTACACGTGCAAAAATCGTTTTTACAACACCATTACACCCCTAAAATGAAAATCGCTACATTGTTGACGTGATGCCATGTGTCAACCCATAAAATAATAGATATGAGTGTTGCCATTTTTTGTTGTTCTAAATTTAAAACCTCACCCACGTTGCAATTTGGAATTTGGAACCCCACAAACATGGTCGGCTCCGAAAATTGGAAAAAACAAAATTGGGCCGAAGACGAAAAATATTTTGGACCTTAAGTAAAAAAAGGGGATTTTGTTGGGTTTAAACAACTTAATTTTTAAATTGGCTTCTTTGGTTATGATTTTGGTTGTATATAATGGCTAAAAATGTCTCAAATGGGACTAAGTAAATGGTTCTTTCGGGCAGGTCCTACATGCGGGCATCCCCCGCAACGCAAGCAACATTGTTTGCAACCCGCAACCTTTTGGTTGAAAGTCATACCTATTTGTCACTGTACTAAGTTAATTGTTATGTAATTAAGTTTAAAAAATTAAATATACATACCGGTTTCATACAAATACATATAATTTTAGAAAAAAATCGGGCCTAGCGGATAGTCAGGCCTATGGCCATCGACCACTCTGCCATAGACCATGGTCGGCCCTGCCTACAAGAGTACAAGTTTAGAACCAGTTACACAATATTACCTTCTTTATCATATAAGGCGCATCCACACGCACATGACCTTCCCACTTCTGGTATGTCAATTTGTATTTTAGTAGTGATGAAGGTTGATGAGGCTCCGAAGAATCGACATGACTACCCCACTTGGCGTGACAGAGCGGCGTTCATGTTGGTCCCGAAGCTATGCCAAGCCCATATTTTGGCACCCCCCCCCCCTAATGCTCTAAAAATGATAAAATACGGACATTACTAGCAGTGGCGGTGTTTCTTTGATCCAAGGTGGGTCGCGATCCCATCACGTTTTTCACTCGTTACTGTTTTTTTTCCGGAAAAATAAAAATATATATATATAAATGTATTGAGTTCGCCCCAACCAAGTTATTTGAATCCGGACCAACCATAATGTTTGAGTCCGGGCTAACCTTGAATTTTTTTTTTAAAAAAAAGAAAGTTTTTTTAAAGCCAAAAAACAAGAAATCATTTACAAAATAAAAATATAGATAAAGAAAGGCTAAGAAACAAAACTACGCAAGACCAAAGCCAAGCCCAAATAAAATTTAAACAAACAAACAAAAAAACTTTAAACCCAAAATCCAACCCTACCATCTGGTAGATGTTCGAACACAACAACAAACAAATGGGGTTTTCATTATGCGCGGATGCTGTGTGACATAAGCTAAGGTGAATTGGTGAAATCGTTTGGGTGTGAAGTCGATTAATCGATTGATTGGGCACTGTCGCTGTCTGTTGAAGCCTGAGGTTCGAAACTGACTCGTGTTGGAGTGAAATCGATTAATCTAATTAGTCAACATAAGCAAGTAGAGACCAGGTTCGGCAAGTCGCATTTCACCTTTTTGTATTTCTTTCAAGTTGGTATGTTAGGGCTTGAAATTATTGTTTACCCAGCCCGAACCGGATTTCCGACCTAAAACCTAGAAGCACAAAAAATATTTAGGTCTTGTGACTTTCGGCCCATACATATTAGATGCTCAAAATCCGTCACTGATTACTAGTCGACCTCCATGTAATGCTTCGGAACAATACCGCATTCCTCGATGGCAAATTAAAAATGTATGTGGAAAGAAATATCTAACAACCTATTAAATAAAGTTATATAAAATATATTTTCAATAAGGTATTAAAAAATCACCACATGTGTTCTAGTGATAGGAGGTATGAGTTTTTTATTGAAGACTTAAGTTTAAATTTTACATGTGTCACTTTTGGGTGTATATTGACAATGAAGGAGTTGAGCTAGGCTTGTTCAAATGTTGTCAGTTCGAACCCTGAGCCCAACCGGGTTTTCGTCCAACCGTGTGTTATGCCAGAGAGTTATGCTCTTGTGGTGACAAAACGATTGTCAAGTAACTGTTGGCGGTATGGTTTCCCAGGGGAACGTCCAAGCCAAACTCTGAAGTCAGCGTGAGTCTGGTTAAGACAACATAGTTTGATCAGAGTTGGACGTCGGGACAAACCTAATTTGAAGAGTGCGGTAACTTAAATACAAAAAGTTAAAAGGTATTAAACAAAACCCACCCCTTTTGTAGCCTAGGGGGCAATGTTCACCAAAAAAATACCCCGTCGCCTTATTTTATCGGCCCACTACGACTAGCCTAACGGAGGAGACATAGTACATATGTTACACACACGGGCAACAAATAACCTTAGGTTCAAGTCACAAGCAACTGCTATTTTATTTTTTTATGTCCCCAAAAGACCACGCATAGCACTTTTTATGTTCTCAAAACGATATAATAGAATAGTAAAATGTATGCTATGAGCACATGAACGATTCGTTGTTATGTTCTTAGAGCATTCTCATCCCAGTCTCCATCCTCATCTCTATAATTACACTAAAAAACATTACATTTCTCTCTTCTGTTCAATTAAATAATATTTTTTATACCCTTATCATTACAGTTTTCTCTCTCCTCTACTCACAACCAATCCAACAAATATTAAAAAATAAATAGGGGCAAACAATGTTCCCCAAATGTTTCCCCAAATTTACAAAAAATCACTACATTTCTCTCTTCACCCTATAATTTACACTCACAATCACTCACAACCGCACCCCATAATTTACAAACTCTCCACATATAATTATAGGGGATGGGATGTGAATGCTCTTAATATGCAAATATATTTCCCTCTTTTTATGTACGGAAACCTTATTCGATTTGTTAAACTTAATTTTTAAAATTTTTTTTTTGAAATAAAGGATTAATTTATATATAACACAAACCGAGCTACATCTGGATAATTGGAGGTTAACTAAGAGTAAGCGGGCTGACTTCTACTATCGATCCGAGCCATTTAATCAAGTTGATCAGTTATTAAAAATTAAAACTAAAGCGTTAGCTATAGGTTCGGTTTTAACTCGCAAGTGAATGTCATATTCATACTTTTATAATCATCATTAATGAGAGATTAGGCATTGTTAATCCTCATTCAAATCTCATACACAAAATAACGTGTTTCAAACTATCAATAAAATCACAAAGTTAAAAAATGTATGCTTGAGTCTTTTAAATCTGAATATGTTCATTTATTGATAAAAGTATATCAAAATATCTTGACTCTATTTGTAATTTTGTATGTGGCCATGATAACATTTGCTTTTTCCTATTAAGACGACATGTTTACTTTTTATAAACAATAACATTAAAAGGTACAAATTATGCCTCTAAAGGCATGAATCTATCATCAACAATGTTGGTATTGACATTAGTTATCAATTCAAGTTTATGAAGTAAGTAATTTGATTAATTGCAACAATTTTTTTTTCCTTTTTCATGGAAATCTTAGATTTACATGACATGCAATATATTAGGGGGGGGGGGATGTGGTGTGATCACTCATCACACATCCCACCCAATCAAATTGTGCCACATCACTAACCCCAAATCCATCACATGTAATGGTTTTTTACCAGGGGTGGTGGTGTGGTGGATGGTGTGTGATGTTTTTTTTAATAAATACTAAATTAAATAAAAAGAAAACAATATTTTACATTAACTAAAAAATAAAACAAGATTACATTAAACAAAGACAACTAAATTAAAAAAACCGACAAAAAAAAAAACCTACGGCCCTTCCCAACCCCACTTGTCGCATATCTCGCGTTTTCGTTGAAGTAGTAGCGATTTAACGGGTTCATCAAGATGGTCGTGCAGTTGTAGGAGGATTTGTAGATCGGGCGTTTTTTTGTTTTTCATTCAAATGGTTGATATACGCCTCCTCACGCTTCATTTTTAAAATATGAGCCTCTTTCCTAAACTCCTTCTTCTCGGCCATTTCCCCCATCCTAGCCGACTTGTATTCGGCGAAGTTTTCGGCCATCGCTTCCTTTCCAAGTCTTGACGGTTCCCCACTTTTCTTGCGATTCGGCCGTGTGGGTGTGGGTATGTCTTCGTCGGGATTGTCTTCGGGTTCTTCGTTCAAGTTCATGTTCGGCATGTTGCATGACAAGCTGCCGGTAGACGTCGTTTAGTCCCCGGACTCGGAAGTTTTTGATCTTTTTGAACAAGATCCTTTCTTCCTTGGAGCCGTTGGTCCCTTTAAATCGACCAACGGAATCGGTACCCACTTCGCGTGACGTCTCGCAATCTGCCACGCAACCAAGTGGGGAAAATCCTTAACTTTGTAAACTGAGACATATTCGCGCAAAGCGTTCGTTATCATAGTCGCCTCGCTCGCTCCGCTTTGTGGAGTTCGGGTTTACAAAACATTTAGAAAAAATATATTTATAACAAATTGTAAAAATAAAGTACTAGATTATAAAATAAATAAGCTAAAATAGTTACCTCTTGGACGTAACAAGCGTTAAATTTTGACATTTTTCGATTCAAATCTCTCCACTTGCCAATCATTTTATCCTTGTTTCGTTCGGTTGCGCCGGGAAGTTGCGAGAAATGTTCTTTAATACGTTTCCATAACGCGTCTTTTTTTTTGTTGGTTTGAGCGTTTTTTTGATTCGGAGCAATGTAAATAAGCCTTGGTCAAGGCGACCTCCTCATCGGCCAACCAACGCCGAGCACCTCTTTGATGCGGCTCCTCATCCTCGGATTCATCTTTATCCAAAGTTTGCACATCGTGACGAAAAGCACTTGCAAATTGATGTATAACATCGTTATTGTCTAGGGGATCGACGGACATTTGGGACGGTTGAGAGCCAAACATTTGAGACGGTTGAGACGGTTGAGATCCAAAATTTTGAAAAGCATTATTTGGGTAATTTTGGGTAGAAAAATGGGTATAAAAGGTTGGTTTTGATACGATTGGTTTTGAGACGGTTGATAATAACGTTGTTGTTGGGAAGGTTGTTGTTGGTTTTGGGACGGTTGAAAAGGTTGGGGATAATAAGTTTGTTGTTCGGAAGGTTGGTTTGTGTCGGGTTCGTCTTGTAAGCGAAATCTCGTCGGTTCGCCTAGATTTTGTCGAACCTTTGGTTGGGTTTGGGTTTTCTTTGAACCCGACCCACGTTTCTTAGAACCCTCTATTTGATATGTTAAAAATGGTGTGTGTAATAGAAGATTTTGAGTTGGATTTGTGTATGTTTTGAAGATATATTTATAATGTTTTTATTGTGTTTGGTTTTAATGTTTTTTTTTATTTTTTCAATTCCAACGGCTACATTGAACCCCCCCCCCCCCCCCCGGCTCTTTCTTCTTGGAAAACACCCCCACCAAGCGTGATGGCCATCTCGCAAATTTGATATTTTCGCGTGACCATAGGACCGGCGGCGGTGTTGTCTACCTCATTACGCGTGGCGGGGAGGCCACCACACACCGCATCGTCCGCCCTTATATGATGACAAATCTCATTATATGACCGTATTCTTTTATGCAACTTAAGAGCAATTTAATCTTGTGATTTTAACACTAGAACTTTGTTCATTTTATTACTTTTAAGTATTATAGGACGGAACGTTAAAACCAACTATATTAGACTGCACCGTTCAAAACAAAGCAAGTCAACCGGTTTAAGATTTATATGATTAGCTTTGGTTCGACAGTTTACAATTTTACATAATCCTCCGAGTGTTTTAGAAGTTAAAATTCGTCATGTATTGAACTTTAGCATTACTTAAGTACATAAGTCAAATAGATATTCATTTATTATATACTTTTTATTTGGATTATATTTGAGTTTTAACAAATATATTAATCATTTGCATGAAGAGTGACCTTCCACAATTGATCCACGTGATTTAGTGGTCCACATGCTATTATTATTTTTTAGATATAACTTCGCCTTTACCTTATACTTTAAATAGTATCGTTTTTAATTTTTAAACTATTTAAATTAAACTCTATGATTTTTCTTTCATAGCTTATACTTGTTTACTTAAAAAAAACTATTACAACTTAATTATATTTTTTCTTTCTTTCACTTGAAATATTCAGCTCCAATGCCATAACAAAACAAACCAACTCGATTGAATTCTTGCCAAGTCACAACGAACCAAAAACGTTTAGATACCCTTTCGGCCATTTTACGATTATGTTTTTGGGTTATCTGTTTCATTTCCTATAACCAGCCGCGAAGTGTGAACCAAACCACCGAGCAAGTCGTGACTCTCGTTTAATAAACGTATATTATTTTGTATTAATGTTAAATATGTATGTAAAAATATCTAAAGGTAGCCGAAGGTGATTTGGTGGTGTCGGAAGATGCTACCCTCTTCACACTTCTCAAAGTCACCCACTTTTTTGTCCTCTTATCAATTTGAGATCTGGCTTCGTATCGGCCCTTTACGATCCTGTTTAAACATTTTGGCCCTTGAGATTTGAGAATGGAGATGCTTAACCCTTCTTTTAGGGGTTTTTAAGAACACCATCCATTTTTATTAAAACACATATCAATACGCTCCAAATTGTGCTATACGGGTCGTACAATATGCCCCTTGTAGTCTTATAAGAGACGTATAAGGAGGCTGGGTGTCCTTAATAGGACCTTTATTATTATTATTTTGATACTTGAAATTTACATTTTGTAACAGGTTTGGTTGCTAACATTAGCCCTGTTAGATTTTCCTAGTTAAGTTAGAATGTATTTTAAAATCTACGTGTTTAAGAACGGAAGAACCTACTCATATATATGTAACTAACTTTTGAACCCGTGTATTACACGGGGGTTTGTCAAATAATAAAAATAAAAAGATCTATTATCTAAAAGAAATGAATAGAATTATAGGTAAAAATAAAATATAATATATAGTATAAACAATAAGAAGTCTAAAATATCAAATTTACAAATTTGATTTTTTAATGTACAACATTTGCAAAAGTTGTTTTGACCAATTACTCATGGATTACTATGATAAATGAGATGAGAGATTAGAGAATCAAAAGAGAAATTATAACCCATTTCTCAAAACTGTTTTGTCCCATGACCCATGGATATGTAGGAAAAAAAAGATGAGAAATTAGAGAATTTGAAATGAATTTATAACCCATTTGCCAAAATTGTTTTGGCCCGTGACCAATGGATAGTTAAAATGAATGAGAAGATAAATTAGAGAATTAGAAAGAAAATTATAACTCATTTGCCAATATGGTTTTGCTCCATAACCCATGGATAGGTAGGATGAATGAGAAGAGAGATTAGACCTAGAATGAATGTGGGATTGTCACATCATCCTCATTATTTTCTTTTATTAGTATAGTTAGA